>NW_027102988.1:552500-631559 GCF_036373705.1 Amia ocellicauda | reverse complement strand
TAATTGAATACAAAATGAGGGGAAAAACTGCAAAAAGGTCCACTTTTTGAAAAAAAGAACCCCCCTTCCACTAGGCTGGCTACGGGCCTGTTGCAGGAGATGAGTGACAGCAGAAACAGCGCACACTTAATAGCGCTCTTCCGGGTCTTTCCGGAGTTGCCCGAGTAGCTCAGTCGGGAGCGCGTCAGACTGAAGGTATGAAGCCCCAGGTCCGATCCCTGGCTCTGGCAATGAGCTACACTGTTTCCACTTCCACACTTTTACTCTGTACAACAATCTGACGCAGAGCAACCATGATTTTACAGCGAAGTGAAATCATGGTCACTCTGCTTCAGATTGTTCTGCAAAGTAAAAGCTTTCATTACATGTCGTGTAAAAAAAGTGCAAAAGTCCAAAAGTGTCTTGACAAGTGTTGAAATTAAAGCTAGACCCACGCTAACGCGATTCTTTAAATCCCAGACGATATTTAAAATGGTGGGCTGCTCACATTTAATGACAGGCAGGATTTCACGGAATTTAGGTCTTTTGCATCATGATGCCCCAAAACAACTATTGTTATTTGAGGTATTTGAATCAATACTTATGAAAATCAAAATCAAAAACTCAAAATAATGTAACTTGTTTTCGTGGATGTGCTCGACTCTCATTGGCTGCTGCCGGTCTCGGACCCGAGTCGCATCTTTAATATGAATTGTGTTGAATCTACTCGCCTGCCTGGCGAGCTGCAGGTTTGAGCAGAGGGCAGCGGCTCATCGGTTAGGCCCCGACCTGCTGCTTTCTGTTCAACCGGACACTTAATGACTCCATTGAATGAACAACCGGCTTAGATTGTACTTTTCAAATTGTGTAAAAAAGAGTTGGTTCTTTAATATGTTATTCATACAATTCTATGCTTAACTTAAACCCTCTACAGTTAAAAATAATGAAAATGCTCTGATTAAGGTTCAATTAAGCAATCGAGAGCTCTGTTGGAACAGATACCACAGGCAGTGCCCATCTTGCCCATCTTGCCAAAGACTATCAACATCAATATTATTAGCATTAGTAATGTAACTATTCTCAATTTCCCAGCTGAGCTCACAGACACTTTCACTGACCCCCCCCTCCTTCCTGGGGGGTGAATCCCTTCCTAATTGATAGGGTATTTCTGTTAGTGAAAGGACTATTTCCATACAATTTCATGACTTTAGACTTTAAACTATATCTCATTCAATGATTTATTTATTTTACATTAAGTTATACCTTCAGTAGCTTCCTTATTTTCCCTCATATTCCATTCAACCACCATCACAACTCTCATGCTGAAAGTGGCAGCACATGTCTTTCACACATATCAAACTCCCTTTTTCCAGCTTCCCAAGCCTTATTAACTCTTAAACCCCTCGTCAACTTCCTCAAACCTTCCTCAACATCGCTCAGACCCACTAAATTGCTCTGTATCCTAACAGCTGTTCTTTCTCCTTTTCCTAATTTCTTACAAGAAAATTCAAGTTATATTTATTGACATGTATTATTACTATTTATACACACATTTCACTCCATTATTTTAACTAAAATATTTACTTAACAAAATATCTTTTAGAAAATAAGCCTTTTAATTGATTTCAATAATGATTCCCAGGTACCTCAGGAAAACAAAGTTTCAAAAAATGTGTCCAGTCAATGATTTCCCCAATGAAGAGTTTGCGTGAGCACTAAGACTGTCCACCTGCGCGGCTCATATGTCCTTATTGTGTCAACTTCCTCCTATTGAAGTCCAATCTACACCGGTACATGTTCAGAAGAACTGTTCCCGAAACCAGATTGAACTGATCAATAGTTAATTTCTTACCTACACACTGTATTTAGGGATCTTATATCTGGGAATTTCAAAAACTCTTCATTGTGGAACTCACAGCTACCAAATGACCCTTTAATTTCCTGGAGTATCTGGTTATCTATTGAAGACTCTGTATAGGAAGTTGAAGAAAGTGTTTTGTGATAATTATATAATGTTTTATATTAATACTAGCATTAGAAGTAGTTTTGTATACAGACTGAGCAGATTCGATTTAGCAGGACAAGTAAAGGGTCAACAAGGTTGATTTGTTAGAAACTCCTGTCAGAAATGAAAGATCACCCAGTGCCGAAATAGCCTACAGATGTCTGCTGAGAATTTGTTTATGACTTAATCATTTCTCCAGATAGGCAGGAATTGTTTCTGTTAACGAGCGATTGACACTAGGTAAATGACGACCGTGGGATCGCATCTTCCTAGTGCACATCAAAGACGGACATCTGCTTTGGATCCATCACCTCTTCACGGGAGGACAGATCATAAAACGGACCCGGACCTGTATCTTCTGATTGGATGAACGGCCATAAGATGTTACGTCATTTTCCTATAAAGCTGCACTCATGTTGGTAAACATTAAGTTCTCACTGAAGGAATTATGCCTGACGTGGGGCTTCCGAGCGGCTTGATTAAAGTTCTATTTGCTTTATCTCCACGATTTCTCCACTTATTTCCGAGACGGTTCTACATCTATGTATTCATATCTTCACCATATTTTACTGTTTCCTCAGATTCCCATTTCAGAAATTAGCTCAAATTCAATTTTCAACATTTTATTTTGTAGTTCTGGTTTGTAAAATAGTATTTTATTTTTATTTTCTCCTTTAAATGGTTCAATGTTAATTTAGCTCACTTATTCAATGCTTGTCATTTTATATTTCTATAGTATCCTTCAAATTCGTACCCTTTGACTATTTCACTCATCTTAAATCCAAGGTCTAATTTTAACATTTATTTCAGGTATTTTATGCTGGCCCCAAACATTTTCTGAAAATAAGACTATAATATATAACTATTCTGTTTACATTCTCCTGCCTGGATTTTACATCAGGCTGTCAGGGCTGCACCAGAGTGCTGCTCCTGTGGATTTCAGCCTTTCATTTCCCTTTAATTTGACTTTATAGAATTTGTCCATAATATGATTTTTAACAAACAAATCCTTGTCCTTCTGGGTCTTAGACGACACCATTACTATTTATTTACTTTATTATTACTTTATTTTTATTATTTAGTGTATATTGTGTATTACTTTAACATTATTCTCATAATAGAATATATAATTTATTTATAATTTGTGATGCCTTATGCACTCTATATGCACTCTATATACAGTTAAATGTTTAGATCCAGCCTGGAGCTGAACCTCTGGAGCCACTGGGGAGCTGTTCAGTTGACGGGAGCTCTCTGACTCTATTTTAAATCTATATGTGTTTGTTTGTGGGATTATGTGTATTTGATTACATGTTTTCATTGTTTAAACTTGGTTTTATACAAGTCCTTGCCCATAGTAACAGTTTCTTTGCTTTAATTTATGAATTTATGGTTAGACTTAAACATACTGCTATTAATCAGTCTGTGTAACAGGGCCAAGTGAGTGATTGATTGATTGGATTTTGCTGATCCTATTAGCTATATTCCAATCAATTGATCTAAAACAGCAATTAACCCGTTTTTTTTTTGTTTTTTTTTGGCTTGTTGTGAATTTTGGCTTTACATTGAAGAGTTTGTATTGTGTTTTTTTTTTAGTTGAAATTGCTGTTGGAAGATCGTATTTTTTTTTCGCCACACTGCTCGGCCGCACCACTCGCACTGACTGAATGTTGTGTTGAGGTGTGTGTGCTGCACCAAACGGGAGCACCGGGACAATGTCATCATACGCAGCACATAAACACAACATTCATACTTTTATTCTGTCTTTTTTTTTTTTTGGATTGTTGTGAATTTTGGCTTTACATTGAAGAGTTTGTATTGTGTTCTTTTTTAGTTGAAATTGCTGTTGTAATTGTGGTAACTTATATTGGTGTGTTTATTGTATGGTTTATCTGATGTTTATATTGTGGTTTCTTTTCACTTACATTGGTGTTTATTGTATGTTTTTTTTTAGTATTTCTTTAATGAAGGTCAATTGCGGTTTTATTATAATAATTGGTCGTATGTATTTGAGGGAGAAATTAACTTAACTGTTTAATGGATATTGACTTTTTATGGATTGTTTAGTGATACTGTGATTGTTATTCTATTTGCCTAAATTGCACATTGTGTACCCAGCGTATTAAATTGGTTATTAAAAAGACTTGGTTATATACTTCCTCTTGGCTTTTCACTCTCCCTTTACATCACTAATTTTAGCTTCCAGGGTTATTCGACCGGACCGTCCGGTAAACCAAAGGTGGTGGCAGCTACACGCTCCTCTGTCAAATCCAGTTAGGACACGACCTTACTAGGACAGGTTTCGTTACAGTACATATTGATGATCCTGTACTGTTATCCTTACCAACAAAGGCAGATGTGACAAATGAATGCATAACAATAATATTAGTAAATTGGGTTTGATGTATAAGGTGTTGTAGATTATGCAATAGATCTCAACGTCATTTACTGATAGACATCACTCTTTATCACTTTCACTTTTGAAGGAACTGCTTTGTATTCTGTGTATTGTTTTATTGTAGTGCTGCTTCCTTTCTTGGCCAGGTTTTACTTGCAAAAGTGATTTTATTCTCAATGTAAGCTCAAAGTCAAATAGTTTAAATAAGAAAACAATGTATTGAAATGAGAACATCATGAACCTGTGTAATTATGCTGAAGGACAAGCACTGAAAGCAGAGAGAATTTTGTGTTTGGCATTGAATAGCCTTAAAGAAAACTATGCCGTTTTTGGAAACTTTCATATTTAAGTTGAATGTAGGTAAAAACATTCCAGTCACTCTGAAGAGAGAATACAGTTTACTGTGCGAATAAGTAGCCCCTGAATTGAAGATAAAAATCAAAAGTGCTGTTCGTAATTAGTTTACACTTTTACATCAGATGTCTTGTTTTTGCTTTCCAAATTGAGGAGTTGTGGCATATAATGTAAATGAAGTTACTTCACTAGTAGTGTGATTTCTACGTTGTGTATGTGTGTTTGTATATATGAACTCATACATTTTTTAAAGATTGTATTTGGAAAACAAATTCAGGTATAGCACGTGTCCCCCTTTTGAATGGGTTCTATATATAACATTTTAAAACGAATGATTCTGTATAGAACGCTATGTTTGGGGGTTCTTCATGTAACCCCTTTGAAGGGGTTCTACATAGAGCCATAAAGGGATCCACCAGAGCGATTACTCGAGGAACCCTTTATGGTTCTGTGCAGAACAATTTCTTCTAAGAGTGTGGAGTGTCGCCACACAATTTCTCTCAGAGGGCTTTTGACCAATGGCAATCCAATCCTGAATGACGTCACCACTATCCTGTTGTACTTTATGGGAGAGATGTATTAAGTAGTTTATAATGAGAAGAATAACAATAATCACCTGTTTTTCATAGTTGCCTATAGGTTTTGTAGTTTTGTATCCATTGTCTCCTTCATATTAGGAAAGGAAGTTGATCCATAGCCTACTCAGAGACAACTGAGAGTTGGTCTCTGAGCAGCAGCACAAAGGGGTCGAGTCTCTCAATGTCCGTGTGTTGGAGATATTCCACCATATTGGTCCCAGCCTTTAAAACAATGTTAATGAAAGGTACTCACAGTCATTTTAAATATTACATCCTGTAGTGTTTCCTTTCAAAATATGATCTTATTATGACTTGAACTAAATAAATCCTTTGACCCACTAATACCAAATTACAGTTAGGGGGGCCACAGGTGTGATTTGAAAAAACGATCTTCCATGTCTTTCTGTTGTGTTTTGACCTGGGGATCTGTAATTGTCCAAGTGGCTACTGCACATGTACTTATTTTATATTAAATGTGTTATTTAATTAGGCTTGGTTCTGGTGAGCATGTACAAGACGTCAGCTTTTTAAATAACTGTGTGTATTGGATCATACACATTTTAGAAATACTCTCTCAAACTTCCCGCATTGGTACCTCACCAGGGAGGTAGAAAACAGCAATAGCATTGAAAAAGTGTGATTGTAGTTCTGCTCTTCTGCAATATATTTCTACAAGATCAAGAACGGGCTCTGAAAACACTGAGGGTACAGGACGAGGACAGCGAAGCAATGAGCAACACTTGATACAGGATAAGAGCAACGGATACTTAGAATTTATAGGTGTAGGCCCCGTAGTAAAATATTCCCATCCGTTTTCATGGTACAATACTTTGATAATGACCCCCAATAGTCTTTCAAATGCCAGAATATCTGATAAACATTTTTTTTTCTGAATTGAAAACCCTAGCTGGCTATGCATTCGTTTGGCACCATCTAACATTTCGGAATCTGTGCATTCTTTACCCTTCCACAGGCGGTACACACTGGCAGCAAAACATAAATTGTTACCTTGGTTTATGTCTATTATTTTACTAAATAAAATACCTTTTAAGCGCCTCCGCGCACCACCACCACCTTGCATATTTCTAATCACAGTGACCGTTATTCGCAAACTCCCATGTGTTAGAATTTCGGTGTGACTTTGTAGTAAATTAGCTATGCTCTCTAAGAAATCTGCAGCGTCCAGCTCCCCCACATTTCGCCTCCTCGATTAGAAAGGATTATTTAATGACCCCGAGCTCGGTCTCAGCTGTACAAAATCATTAGGACCCACATTGTGTGATATTTCATTTAGCAATCCTTGCACAGCTCCATGCACAATACGGACAGCATTCATATAAGATTGTACCAGATCCAGGTTCACAAACCTGAATTCTTCATAAAACTCCATATCCCGAAAC
Organism: Amia ocellicauda; assembly: GCF_036373705.1. Classification (NCBI taxonomy): domain Eukaryota; kingdom Metazoa; phylum Chordata; class Actinopteri; order Amiiformes; family Amiidae; genus Amia; species Amia ocellicauda. The sequence continues at coordinate 624,845 of NW_027102988.1, read as the reverse complement.
CTATTAATTTCTCGGTCATAGCGACGAATAATCTCCAAAAACCCCCGAGGAGGGTCCCCGCCAACGCCACCCTCAGCCATTTGTTCATCATTTTCATTATTCATCTCTAACATTGCAGCATCACCACCCCCAATCTGATTATCATTGTTATTAGCTACCGATGCTAGTTCCTTAGATACATCCTGATCTATATATTCCTGAATTTCCAAGTTTACCGGATGGCCTCCCGTCTGGAGAGTGTGCAACAGTGTCTGTGACCGTGCTAATTGTGACACATTTGTTCTAAATTTAAGCCTACGCAGCATTCTTTTCGCAGCATTAATTTTATTTCTCATTACCCCCCTAATTACACAAGCAGACTGACAGTTTTTGTGCTTCTCCTTTTTCATTGTTTGTCAATTGTTGTTTTCAGAATTGGTTGTTTTTTGTAACAACCCTTCTCGATCGTGCAGAGACTGATTGATTCACAGTGTTAATTACAGATTCATCAAACTCTCATCAGAAACGGGGCAATTCCCTATTTGTTTTAACAAATTTGTCAAAACATGTATTTTGCACTGAGCGGTGTTTAACGCCTCCACAAGCTGACTTGCTTGCTTGCTAAACACCAGGGCCCTACAATCACCAGGGGTCTGTATGTCAACACAGGGTGATTGATCACATTTCATCTCAGTATCCCCACTAGTGGTGGCTTTAACCGTGCTTTTACCCCGTTTACCTCTTTTTACAGTAGCGGAGCTCGGTCGGTTCACTTTCACACATTGCACCCCCACATCGGTGGTGTCGTGTGCCACCCGGTTTGTCTTACTCAGGGCTTTTCTGGGCGCTGTGTTTCCCCTTTGTGTGACTGGTGGCTGTCTCCCCCGCTGTAGAACGGACCTCCCTTTATCAGCACGATCGGATCTCTTCAGCTGTTTTCCACTTGACACGCCTCTCAAGCAGGGCAATGCAGGCTGTGCCGCATTTTTAGCTATAATAAAACAAACATGTCAATTACACTTTATACAGTGACTTTTCACTACATTTCGAACAAATACAAAATATAATAATATTATTATTATTATTATTATTAATAACATTGGTAAAAACGGTGAATGTTACACACCTCCATTCAAAGTTTGCTCTGTGACTTGGGGTGGGTGGGGGAGTGCTTAGTTATGTGGGTTAAACAACTGTCAATTCAAAAAACAAACATTGGTCCCATAAATGTACACAATATAATGTTTTAGAAGATGTAATTAATTTATAATATATAACAACTTGTTCTATGGCATACCATGGAATCTGAATAAAACTGGCCATTAAACGGACCCCATCATCATCAAATGGACCCCAGTCAGATGCCATTATGAAGAGTGTGTCCCTTCATATATTATATTGGATGTGTAAAATTAACTGCTTGGAGCGGCTTATTTATGGGGGGGCAAAATGGTATTTCATAATTTTTCTAAGAATCACACAAAATTGTATTCCACATAACATACCAGGAAACCGCCAAAAATGTTGTTCTCATTACAGAATTCAGTTGGGGCGGAATGTTGGGGTGTCTATTTCACTCCGATAAAGTTGATCTCCAACAGACATCTGTATCTATGCATGCTATGGTCATGGTCTCACGTTCAAAACAACGTGTACACACTGGGTGAGGTGACCATTTGGAGAGATAAATTGTTATCACATATTTGTTATGGACACGAGCCTAATGGGTACAAATGACTGTACCCACGTGGCACCCATACACGCACCCAACTCCGTCCACACTCCTCCTCCTCTGTATAGCCACTGCCCCCCATTTACCCACGTGTCCCCACACACGCCCCCAACCCCGCCCACACCCCGCCTCCTCTGTAGAGCCGCCGGCCACCATTTACAGTATAAAGAGCATGCTGGTAAACACAGAAAACATGTCACCCGTTCGGGACAGAACAGGTCTGCGGTAACTGGTGGAAACCCCCATAGCGCACTATGGCTACACCAGCTAAGAAGACACCCCCTAGCGACCACGCTGCTGATGAAGATGCGGGGGCACCTAACACAAAATTAAGATGGTCGGAAGACAGGGACCCAAAAGAGGTAACACTTTATTTTACTTTAAAAACGTGTTTAGAATATTATTATTAATTTTAAACGTATGCCGGTGTTTACATGCTGTTAGGCCGTATGTGTGTATATATGAATTTCAATGCAAAGTGAATTTAAATGCATGTTTTCTTCTTTGTATGTTTATCAAAAGAATAGTGTCAGCGCTCCTCCTCTGAGCCCCAGGGATGCTCTCCCAATGTCTGATGAAGACGAAGGTGTCAACACTGGTGATGAGTCTGAAGATGATGACAAGGACCATGAACATGGCAGGGAGGATAAAACCTCAGACACTGATGATGGAGTTGGACCATCAATGGAAAGAGAGGTAAATATAGAGGTCCTACAACTGTGTTTAGTTGTGTACTTCTTTACTGACCGACACACATTACAGTTTTAAGTGTTATTTTCTTTTCTCTTCATTAGAATAGTGGAGTACCAGACACCAGTGATATTGATTCCTCTGTCAACTCTTTAAGACCCCGAACAAGATTGAACATTGCATGCTTCTGTTCTTGCCTTGCTAGAACCCACAAGAGTTTTGATTCAGACAGGGAAGTTCCGAGATATAATTGTAAAAACTATGATGATCATGTAACACTAGTGATGACACACACCATAAAGGGCATTATTGCGCTAGTGTTACAACATTGTATTGGCCGTGAATTAGTTGATAAGTGTGAGGCCTGTCTGATAGGTGACCCCAGCCAAGCACAGCATCTCTGTCTAACTTTAGATCACGAGCAAGGGAGTGTCTGGAGTAGTGTCGCTCTTATATGTAACAAAATAAGTGTCACCCGCTTTCTAAATGTTGTGTTATGTGTTGCACGTGCCCTATGTGGGCTATGCATCACCAGACAGACTGAGAAACAAGTGAAATCTCTTTTGCATAGCTTAGAAACATGCACAAAGGAATTAATGTTTAGTTCCCCCCCCCGCTGTACCGAACCCATAACGAACCGAGACTTCAAAACCGAGGTACGTACCGAACTGTCAGTTTTGTGTACCGTAACGTTACACCCCTAACAAATGCTGTTAAACGGCATATTTGAAACAATACATTTTTGGGAAACAGTCGCGGCTATCTAAGTTTATTTATTCAACGTTGCAGAACCTGAAGGGGAGGGAGTCATATCTCAAAGGAGATCTGATAACACTTTATTTTAAGGGGCCAGAAGTATGCATTAGTTAAGCACAAACACACTCGTAATTAATTTTTAACTTTACATATTAGTCATTATTTATTAAACATTTGAAGGATCCACATTCATGCAATAAATAAACATAAACCTAGTAATTAATGATTAACCGAATGCACAGTAAATGCATTTTAGCCATTATTTACAACTTAGCAAACCATATATTATTGTAGTGTTATGTTGGGTGTATTTTGATAAGAGCATTTTAGCTCTGAGCTGAAGCACTGATCTAAAGAAGACCTCTCCCCCCACCAAAAGTTATCAGATTTCCTTAACTCATCAGCTTGGAACTGGTTTACATCAAAGTGACAGTTTTGGGGAGGATGGCACCGAGAATAGGCCAAATAGTTTGGAATCCTGCTATGAGATAGGAGAAAGGGGCCTGTAGGTAATAAAAACTCTTTGAAGTGGACGAGAGCCGAAATCCCGACATAGAGCTACGAACCCGGGCCAACCGGCATTTCCAAAAGATGGCATGGATTGACATCAGTCATAAATCAAGCCCCCCTCCAATAGGACACTGGGGGCTGAAACCGAAATCCAATCTAAAAAAATCAAGAACCAATCACCTATTGATCTGACAGACTATAAAGAACAGCGCACGGTCTCTCTCTCTTACTCTCTCTCTCACCTGAACCAGAAACTCGCAACCTGTAGCTCTGTTGCCAGAACCGGAACCAGAAACCAACAAAGTCTTTGCCGGCAACAGAAGAATTAAACTGGGAGAAGGAGATTGAGCCGTACGAAGAATTCTTTTAAAGGACTTATTAAATAAAGAACTTTACAGACCCACCTGATCAGTGGAGTTTTACAGCTGGGCAATTGACTAAGTCGACTGAATACGAAAGTGCCAGTCATTTAAATAGCTATTTGAGTCTTAAGAAACTTGACCCTTGGAACAAACAGGGCCCTGCTTTCCTCAAAGACTTTGTCTTCAAGTAACTACGGTGGAACCCTGCTTACAAAGAAGATTTTGTGCACAACCTTGGAGCCTTCAAACCAATGGAAAATCTGTTTGGAAAAGACTCTACATTCGCGAAACCCCAACTTCCAGGTGCATCGACTGAGTGGAAGTTCTTGGACAAAGCTGAACCGGACTGCCTTTGTTCCAACCACACGGACCTCGTGCCGTGTGCTGTTATCTGAGCCCGAAGCCAGAGAGGCCTCTCTGCGACGAAGTTCAGATAAGTTTAACAGTTTGGAGTTTGTGATTCATGACATTTAAGAAATCAATTAGAAATGTTAATCTGTGATTCATAACTCTAGAATGTGTAATATCATTTAGTTTTCTTAAATATAAATGTGTGTTGCATTCAACTGTTTTGTTGATAATTTTAGAAATAAAATCTGTCAACGCCGAGAAATATCTTCTCATTCCTGTTTAACTGTTTAGTCTGAAATTGACACAAGTCAATAGACGTTAGATTATTGGTGGCCCTGCCTATCCTTGATCATTGAATAATAATCAGTTAAGGGAAATTGTGGTAACAAGTAATGATAGGATCTTTCTCGGCACCTAAACGTAAATGAGACTGATATATATATAACGAGAAGTTACCTGACATAAATACTAACCTGCGTAGTTATTTAATGTCTGACTAACAATACTAACGAGAGACTCACCTTCGTCTTACTAACCGGTATTGTAGTTAATGTGTTTATAACCTTTTTTGTTTAACGATTTGTGTGTTATCATATGCGATCCCATGGTCTTTGATTTGGTCACGGAAGTGATTTGTCTTTGATTTGTTGATCTAGAGTTGAATTTTGATTAGCTTTTCCCTTTTGTATAATTAGTGTAGTGCTACATTTAGTCTTTGTTTTTGAATAAATTTAACAATTTATATCTTTGGAATTGGTGTCTGTGTCCAATTATTACAGAAATTGAGTTCTACAAGATTCCAGGATTCGTGATAAGGTGATACTATAAATTCACTTCTTAAATTGAAATTTATAAGTGTACCTTACGATACAACTGATAGCACTGCAACTCAGTGTAGGTGTGCGTTCAGTCCGGCAAACACAACATTTCAGTTATGAAACGCTTTCTACAGGTGATGTATAAATGTAATATTTTCACACATTTGAATAAGTTTGATTTGATACAAGATTTATGAAGTTGACCAAACAAAATGACATAATATTTTTCAGGGGATAAAAATCTCACGACACAATTGGGTAGTCCTCACGGCACACGGGTTGAAAACCACTGAGCCAAGCCACGGTGCTTCTTGGCTTTGCACGGCCACTGAGACTGCCAGGGGAAGACGGTGAGAAGCTTCCCTTCGATAGCTCAGTTGGTAGAGCGGAGGACTGTAGGTTTCAGGCAGCGGGCATCCTTAGGTCGCTGGTTCAATTCCGGCTCGAAGGAAGGCGTGATTATGGTTTGACATCGGTTTTGGACGAGCTCCCAAATGTCAAGCCATTGGAATTGCATGAGGACAAGGAGAAAACACCGGAAATTCGGATTTGCTGTGGAGAACTCGCATTGCCCAAACATCTCATATGCATGTGACCCTTTTCACCCTGAGCCCAGTTTTCTAAACCGGCCAGAAAGCGGTCTGGAACAATCATGAAGCCAACACATTGTGAAGCACTTCACTGAAGCCCGGGTAGCTCAGCCGGTAGAGCATCAGACTTTTAATCTGAGGGTCCAGGGTTCGAGTCCCTGTTCGGGCGCCTTGTTGACCGAGGGCCATGATGGTGAAAAGCCTGGATGGCCTTCCAGGTGACAATGAAATATGCAGTTGCGTCTAGGCAAGGTGTCTAGTCCTCTTTGCTTCTTTCGGCAAATATCCAGCCTGGGCAAGTGTTGTCTTCCAGAGGCAAGTCAAGCCAGGAACTCTGAGAGATGTTTTTGCCGTTGACGACGTGTCACTTTAGAACAGCACAACATGCATCTCTACTTGACTTGGCACAATCTGTGAGGGTTGGGCCAACACAACGTGTCCACACATTTGCAGGCGTCTTGAAATACTTGGAATGACCTGTGGCCCCATGCCATGCAGAAGTCCACAGCTATGCGTGTCAGCATGCTCTGCTCCTCATCCCCAATGTGCCACTTGTAAGAACTTTGTAAAAAGCGACAGAGAACATGATCAGCAAAGAAACACAATTCTCCTGAGAACGACAATCATCGTGCCGATCGTAATCTCAGTGCATACCTGGATGCCCAACAAGCCAAGCCAGTGGTTCCCAAGCGTTGTAATGCCACGGCACACTTTGCTGAGACCAAAAACCTTCGCGGCGCACCAACATGAAAAAAAAAAAAACGGATTTACTAGGTATTGTCTCACCTGAATGGCAACAGGCTGCTAAAACTATTATCACACGCACATTGCATGTTAAAGTATGTCAGTAAGGGAGTAATTTAAAGGGCAAATGTGTGAAGTGCAAGGAGTGGCCCTTAGTGGTTAGGTAAAAAAGTACACAGACAAACTAAATAATCCCTTGATACAAATCATTTATTTAGTGCAGACAGACCAAGACCAGCCACAATAAACTATTCGCAGTAAATATAAATTCACAGCAAAATAGGTTCAGTTCACAATATCCTATAACAAGCTGTATTTAACGAAGTAGTTAAACGTTACAAAGGGCATTACAATTGTTGAAAAACAATAGCACACGGATCAAACATGCTATCCCCGCCATTTTATTCGATTTGATTAGACGTTTCGCGACCGAAATGTTTTGTGTGCAGACTGAACGCACACCTGAGCCGAGCACGATCACTATACATATCCACAGTTAATCTAAGCAGTATCATATTGTAACCGTTTCGGTCTGTTATCAACCCTTCCGGATCCAAAACCAGGAGTCAGACACCCTTTTCGGTGGACATGCTGTTGACTTCTCACAAGCACCATCTGCCTTCACAAAGGCAGCGCTAGCAGTGGAAAGAACGAAGAACTGCAGGAGAAACGCCGGTGCTATTTAGAGCCCGATTATTCAACACAGAGGGGGAAAACCAAGGCCAAATGAGACTTAGAGGAACAGGAGACATCCAACAACAGTATAAAGATAAAAAGGAATTCACCACATGTCCCTTTAATCAATTGCCTTGCAGTTCCACTGTGTAGCGTTATGTTGGGTGTATTTTGATAAGAGCATTTGGGCTCTGAGCTGAAGCACTGATCTAAAGAAGACCTCTCCACCCCCAAAGTTATCAGATTTCCTTTGCTCATCAGCTTGGAACTGGTTTGCATCAAAGTGACAGTTTTGGGGAGGATGGCACCGAGAAGAGGCCAAATAGGTTGAATCCTGCTATGAGATGTCTGGAGAAAGGGGCCTGTAGGTGATAAAAACTCTTTGAAGTGGACGAGAGCCGAAATCCCGACATAGTGCTACGAACCCGGGCCAACCGGCATTTCCAAAAGATGGCATGGATTGACATCAGTCATAAATCAAGCCCCCCTCCATTAGGACACTGGGGGCTGAAACCGAAATCCAATCTCAAGAACTCAAGAACCAATCACCTATTGATCTGACAGACTATAAGGAACAGTGCACAGTCTCTCTCTCTCTCTCTCTCTCTCTTTCTCTCTCTCTCTCTTTCTCTCTCACCTGAACCAGTAACTCGCTGCCACAGCTCAACCTGTAGCTCTGTTGCCCGAACCGGAACCAGAAACCAACCAAGTCTTTGCCGGCAACAGAAGAGTTAAACTGGGAGAAGGAGATTGAGCCGTACGAAGAATTCTTTTAAAGGACTTTATTAAATAAAGAACTTTACAGACTGCGCATGCCCGCCTGTGCCCACCTGATCAGTGGAGTTTTACAGCTGGACAATTGAGTAAGTCGAATGTATATGAAAGTGTTCAGTCATTTAAATAGCTATTTGAGTCTTAAGAAACTTGACCCTTGGAACGAACAGGGCCCTGCTTTCCTCAAAGACTTTGTCTTCAAGTAACTACGGTGGAACCCTGCTTACAAAGAAGATTTTGTGCACAACCTTGGAGCCTTCAAACCAGTGGAAAATCTGTTTGGAAAAGACTCTAATTTCGCGAAACCCCAATTTCCAGGTGCATCGACTGAGTGGAAGTTCTTGGACAAAGCCGAACCGCACTGCCTTTGTTCCAAACCACACGGACCATGTGCCGTGTGCTGTGATCTGAGCCCGAAGACAGAGAGGCCTCTCTGCGACGAAGTTCAGATAAGTTTAACAGTTTGGAGTTCATGATTCATGACATTTGAGAAATCAATTCGAAATGTTATTCTGTGATTCAAAACTCTAGAATGTGTAATATCATTTAGTTTTCTTAAATATAAATGTGTGTTGCATTAAACTGTTTTGTTGATAATTTTAGAAATAAAATCTGTCAACCCTGAGAAATATCTTCTCATTCCTGTTTAACTGTTTAGTCTGAAATTGACACAAGTCAATAGACGTTAGATTATTGATGGCCCTGCCTATCCTTGATCATTGAATAATAATCAGTTAAGGGAAATTGTGGTAACAAGTAACGATAGGATCTTTCTCGGCACCTAAACGTAAATGAGACTGATATATATATAACGAGAAGTTACCTGACATAAATACTAACCTGCGTAGTTATTTAATGTCTGACTAACAATACTAACGAGAGACTCACCTTCGTCTTACTAACCGGTATTGTAGTTAATGTGTTTATAACCTTTTTTGTTTAACGATTTGTGTGTTAGAGCATCAGACTTTTAATCTGAGGGTCCAGGGTTCGAGTCCCTGTTCGGGCGCCTTGTTGACCGAGGGCCATGGTGGTGAAAAGCCTGGATGGCCTTCCAGGTGACAATGAAATATGCAGTTGCGTCTAGGCAAGGTGTCTAGTCCTCTTTGCTTCTTTCGGCAAATATCCAGCCTGGGCAAGTGTTGTCTTCCAGAGGCAAGTCAAGCCAGGAACTCTGAGAGATGTTTTTGCCGTTGACGACGTGTCACTTTAGAACAGCACAACATGCATCTCTACTTGACTTGGCACAATCTGTGAGGGTTGGGCCAACACAACGTGTCCACACATTTGCAGGCGTCTTGAAATACTTGGAATGACCTGTGGCCCCATGCCATGCAGAAGTCCACAGCTATGCGTGTCAGCATGCTCTGCTCCTCATCCCCAATGTGCCACTTGTAAGAACTTTGTAAAAAGCGACAGAGAACATGATCAGCAAAGAAACACAATTCTCCTGAGAACGACAATCATCGTGCCGATCGTAATCTCAGTGCATACCTGGATGCCCAACAAGCCAAGCCAGTGGTTCCCAAGCGTTGTAATGCCACGGCACACTTTGCTGAGACCAAAAACCTTCGCGGCGCACCAACATGAAAAAAAAAAAAACGGATTTACTAGGTATTGTCTCACCTGAATGGCAACAGGCTGCTAAAACTATTATCACACGCACATTGCATGTTAAAGAATGTCAGTAAGGGAGTAATTAAAAGGGCAAATGTGTGAAGTGCAAGGAGTGGCCCTTAGTGGTTAGGTAAAAAAGTACACAGACAAACTAAATAATCCCTTGATACAAATCATTTATTTAGTGCAGACAGACCAAGACCAGCCACAATAAACTATTCGCAGTAAATATAAATTCACAGCAAAATAGGTTCAGTTCACAATATCCTATAACAAGCTGCACAAAGGCAGCGCTAGCAGTGGAAAGAACGAAGAACTGCAGGAGAAACGCCGGGGCTATTTAGAGCCCGATTATTCAACACAGAGGGGGAAAACCAAGGCCAAATGAGACTTAGAGGAACAGGAGACATCCAACAACAGTATAAAGATGAAAAGGAATTTACCACATGTCCCTTTAATCAATTGCCTTGCAGTTCCACTGTGTAGCGTTATGTTGGGTGTATTTTGATAAGAGCATTTGGGCTCTGAGCTGAAGCACTGATCTAAAGAAGACCTCTCCACCCCCAAAGTTATCAGATTTCCTTTGCTCATCAGCTTGGAACTGGTTTGCATCAAAGTGACAGTTTTGGGGAGGATGGCACCGAGAAGAGGCCAAATAGGTTGAATCCTGCTATGAGATGTCTGGAGAAAGGGGCCTGTAGGTGATAAAAACTCTTTGAAGTGGACGAGAGCCGAAATCCCGACATAGAGCTACGAACCCGGGCCAACCGGCATTTCCAAAAGATGGCATGGATTGACATCAGTCATAAATCAAGCCCCCCTCCATTAGGACACTGGGGGCTGAAACCGAAATCCAATCTCAAGAACTCAAGAACCAATCACCTATTGATCTGACAGACTATAAGGAACAGTGCACAGTCTCTCTCTCTCTCTCTCTCTCTCTCTCTATCTCTCTCTCTCTCTTTCTCTCTCACCTGAACCAGTAACTCGCTGCCACAGCTCAACCTGTAGCTCTGTTGCCCGAACCGGAACCAGAAACCAACCAAGTCTTTGCCGGCAACAGAAGAGTTAAACTGGGAGAAGGAGATTGAGCCGTACGAAGAATTCTTTTAAAGGACTTTATTAAATAAAGAACTTTACAGACTGCGCATGCCCGCCTGTGCCCACCTGATCAGTGGAGTTTTACAGCTGGACAATTGAGTAAGTCGAATGTATATGAAAGTGTTCAGTCATTTAAATAGCTATTTGAGTCTTAAGAAACTTGACCCTTGGAACGAACAGGGCCCTGCTTTCCTCAAAGACTTTGTCTTCAAGTAACTACGGTGGAACCCTGCTTACAAAGAAGATTTTGTGCACAACCTTGGAGCCTTCAAACCAGTGGAAAATCTGTTAGGAAAAGACTCTAATTTCGCGAAACCCCAACTTCCAGGTGCTTCGACTGAGTGGAAGTTCTTGGACAAAGCCGAACCGCACTGCCTTTGTTCCAAACCACACGGACCATGTGCCGTGTGCTGTGATCTGAGCCCGAAGACAGAGAGGCCTCTCTGCGACGAAGTTCAGATAAGTTTAACAGTTTGGAGTTCATGATTCATGACATTTGAGAAATCAATTAGAAATGTTATTCTGTGATTCAAAACTCTAGAATGTGTAATATCATTTAGTTTTCTTAAATATAAATGTGTGTTGCATTAAACTGTTTTGTTGATAATTTTAGAAATAAAATCTGTCAACCCCGAGAAATATCTTCTCATTCCTGTTTAACTGTTTAGTCTGAAATTGACACAAGTCAATAGACGTTAGATTATTGGTGGCCCTGCCTATCCTTGATCATTGAATAATAATCAGTTAAGGGAAATTGTGGTAACAAGTAACGATAGGATCTTTCTCGGCACCTAAACGTAAATGAGACTGATATATATATAACGAGAAGTTACCTGACATAAATACTAACCTGCGTAGTTATTTAATGTCTGACTAACAATACTAACGAGAGACTCACCTTCGTCTTACTAACCGGTATTGTAGTTAATGTGTTTATAACCTTTTTTGTTAAACGATTTGTGTGCTATCATATGCGATCCCATGGTCTTTGATTTGGTCACGGAAGTGATTTGTCTTTGATTTGTTGATCTAGAGTTGAATTTTAATTAGCTTTTCCCTTTTGTATAATTAGTGTAGTGCTACATTTAGTCTTTGTTTTTGAATAAATTTAACAATTTATATCTTTGGAATTGGTGTCTGTGTCCAATTATTACAGAAATTGAGTTCTACAAGATTCCAGGATTCGTGATAAGGTGATACTATAAATTCACTTCTTAAATTGAAATTTATAAGTGTACCTTACGATACAACTGATAGCACTGCAACTCAGTGTAGGTGTGCGTTCAGTCCGGCAAACACAACAATTCAGTTATGAAACGCTTTCTACAGGTGATGTATAAATGTAATATTTTCACACATTTGAATAAGTTTGATTTGATACAAGATTTATGAAGTTGACCAAACAAAATGACATAATATTTTTCAGGGGATAAAAATCTCACGACACAATTGGGTAGTCCTCACGGCACACGGGTTGAAAACCACTGAGCCAAGCCACGGTGCTTCTTGGCTTTGCACGGCCACTGAGACTGCCAGGGGAAGACGGTGAGAAGCTTCCCTTCGATAGCTCAGTTGGTAGAGCGGAGGACTGTAGGTTTCAGGCAGCGGGCATCCTTAGGTCGCTGGTTCAATTCCGGCTCGAAGGAAGGCGTGATTATGGTTTGACATCGGTTTTGGACGAGCTCCCAAATGTCAAGCCATTGGAATTGCATGAGGACAAGGAGAAAACACCGGAAATTCGGATTTGCTGTGGAGAACTCGCATTGCCCAAACATCTCATATGCATGTGACCCTGAGCCCAGTTTTCTAAACCGGCCAGAAAGCGGTCTGGAACAATCATGAAGCCAACACATTGTGAAGCACTTCACTGAAGCCCGGGTAGCTCAGCCGGTAGAGCATCAGACTTTTAATCTGAGGGTCCAGGGTTCGAGTCCCTGTTCGGGCGCCTTGTTGACCGAGGGCCATGATGGTGAAAAGCCTGGATGGCCTTCCAGGTGACAATGAAATATGCAGTTGCGTCTAGGCAAGGTGTCTAGTCCTCTTTGCTTCTTTCGGCAAATATCCAGCCTGGGCAAGTGTTGTCTTCCAGAGGCAAGTCAAGCCAGGAACTCTGAGAGATGTTTTTGCCGTTGACGACGTGTCACTTTAGAACAGCACAACATGCATCTCTACTTGACTTGGCACAATCTGTGAGGGTTGGGCCAACACAACGTGTCCACACATTTGCAGGCGTCTTGAAATACTTGGAATGACCTGTGGCCCCATGCCATGCAGAAGTCCACAGCTATGCGTGTCAGCATGCTCTGCTCCTCATCCCCAATGTGCCACTTGTAAGAACTTTGTAAAAAGCGACAGAGAACATGATCAGCAAAGAAACACAATTCTCCTGAGAACGACAATCATCGTGCCGATCGTAATCTCAGTGCATACCTGGATGCCCAACAAGCCAAGCCAGTGGTTCCCAAGCGTTGTAATGCCACGGCACACTTTGCTGAGACCAAAAACCTTCGCGGCGCACCAACATGAAAAAAAAAAAAACGGATTTACTAGGTATTGTCTCACCTGAATGGCAACAGGCTGCTAAAACTATTATCACACGCACATTGCATGTTAAAGTATGTCAGTAAGGGAGTAATTTAAAGGGCAAATGTGTGAAGTGCAAGGAGTGGCCCTTAGTGGTTAGGTAAAAAAGTACACAGACAAACTAAATAATCCCTTGATACAAATCATTTATTTAGTGCAGACAGACCAAGACCAGCCACAATAAACTATTCGCAGTAAATATAAATTCACAGCAAAATAGGTTCAGTTCACAATATCCTATAACAAGCTGTATTTAACGAAGTAGTTAAACGTTACAAAGGGCATTACAATTGTTGAAAAACAATAGCACACGGATCAAACATGCTATCCCCGCCATTTTATTCGATTTGATTAGACGTTTCGCGACCGAAATGTTTTGTGTGCAGACTGAACGCACACCTGAGCCGAGCACGATCACTATACATATCCACAGTTAATCTAAGCAGTATCATATTGTAACCGTTTCGGTCTGTTATCAACCCTTCCGGATCCAAAACCAGGAGTCAGACACCCTTTTCGGTGGACATGCTGTTGACTTCTCACAAGCACCATCTGCCTTCACAAAGGCAGCGCTAGCAGTGGAAAGAACGAAGAACTGCAGGAGAAACGCCGGTGCTATTTAGAGCCCGATTATTCAACACAGAGGGGGAAAACCAAGGCCAAATGAGACTTAGAGGAACAGGAGACATCCAACAACAGTATAAAGATAAAAAGGAATTCACCACATGTCCCTTTAATCAATTGCCTTGCAGTTCCACTGTGTAGCGTTATGTTGGGTGTATTTTGATAAGAGCATTTGGGCTCTGAGCTGAAGCACTGATCTAAAGAAGACCTCTCCACCCCCAAAGTTATCAGATTTCCTTTGCTCATCAGCTTGGAACTGGTTTGCATCAAAGTGACAGTTTTGGGGAGGATGGCACCGAGAAGAGGCCAAATAGGTTGAATCCTGCTATGAGATGTCTGGAGAAAGGGGCCTGTAGGTGATAAAAACTCTTTGAAGTGGACGAGAGCCGAAATCCCGACATAGTGCTACGAACCCGGGCCAACCGGCATTTCCAAAAGATGGCATGGATTGACATCAGTCATAAATCAAGCCCCCCTCCATTAGGACACTGGGGGCTGAAACCGAAATCCAATCTCAAGAACTCAAGAACCAATCACCTATTGATCTGACAGACTATAAGGAACAGTGCACAGTCTCTCTCTCTCTCTCTCTCTCTCTTTCTCTCTCTCTCTCTTTCTCTCTCACCTGAACCAGTAACTCGCTGCCACAGCTCAACCTGTAGCTCTGTTGCCCGAACCGGAACCAGAAACCAACCAAGTCTTTGCCGGCAACAGAAGAGTTAAACTGGGAGAAGGAGATTGAGCCGTACGAAGAATTCTTTTAAAGGACTTTATTAAATAAAGAACTTTACAGACTGCGCATGCCCGCCTGTGCCCACCTGATCAGTGGAGTTTTACAGCTGGACAATTGAGTAAGTCGAATGTATATGAAAGTGTTCAGTCATTTAAATAGCTATTTGAGTCTTAAGAAACTTGACCCTTGGAACGAACAGGGCCCTGCTTTCCTCAAAGACTTTGTCTTCAAGTAACTACGGTGGAACCCTGCTTTCAAAGAAGATTTTGTGCACAACCTTGGAGCCTTCAAACCAGTGGAAAATCTGTTTGGAAAAGACTCTAATTTCGCGAAACCCCAATTTCCAGGTGCATCGACTGAGTGGAAGTTCTTGGACAAAGCCGAACCGCACTGCCTTTGTTCCAAACCACACGGACCATGTGCCGTGTGCTGTGATCTGAGCCCGAAGACAGAGAGGCCTCTCTGCGACGAAGTTCAGATAAGTTTAACAGTTTGGAGTTCATGATTCATGACATTTGAGAAATCAATTCGAAATGTTATTCTGTGATTCAAAACTCTAGAATGTGTAATATCATTTAGTTTTCTTAAATATAAATGTGTGTTGCATTAAACTGTTTTGTTGATAATTTTAGAAATAAAATCTGTCAACCCTGAGAAATATCTTCTCATTCCTGTTTAACTGTTTAGTCTGAAATTGACACAAGTCAATAGACGTTAGATTATTGGTGGCCCTGCCTATCCTTGATCATTGAATAATAATCAGTTAAGGGAAATTGTGGTAACAAGTAACGATAGGATCTTTCTCGGCACCTAAACGTAAATGAGACTGATATATATATAACGAGAAGTTACCTGACATAAATACTAACCTGCGTAGTTATTTAATGTCTGACTAACAATACTAACGAGAGACTCACCTTCGTCTTACTAACCGGTATTGTAGTTAATGTGTTTATAACCTTTTTTGTTTAACGATTTGTGTGTTAGAGCATCAGACTTTTAATCTGAGGGTCCAGGGTTCGAGTCCCTGTACGGGCGCCTTGTTGACCGAGGGCCATGGTGGTGAAAAGCCTGGATGGCCTTCCAGGTGACAATGAAATATGCAGTTGCGTCTAGGCAAGGTGTCTAGTCCTCTTTGCTTCTTTCGGCAAATATCCAGCCTGGGCAAGTGTTGTCTTCCAGAGGCAAGTCAAGCCAGGAACTCTGAGAGATGTTTTTGCCGTTGACGACGTGTCACTTTAGAACAGCACAACATGCATCTCTACTTGACTTGGCACAATCTGTGAGGGTTGGGCCAACACAACGTGTCCACACATTTGCAGGCGTCTTGAAATACTTGGAATGACCTGTGGCCCCATGCCATGCAGAAGTCCACAGCTATGCGTGTCAGCATGCTCTGCTCCTCATCCCCAATGTGCCACTTGTAAGAACTTTGTAAAAAGCGACAGAGAACATGATCAGCAAAGAAACACAATTCTCCTGAGAACGACAATCATCGTGCCGATCGTAATCTCAGTGCATACCTGGATGCCCAACAAGCCAAGCCAGTGGTTCCCAAGCGTTGTAATGCCACGGCACACTTTGCTGAGACCAAAAACCTTCGCGGCGCACCAACATGAAAAAAAAAAAAAAGGATTTACTAGGTATTGTCTCACCTGAATGGCAACAGGCTGCTAAAACTATTATCACACGCACATTGCATGTTAAAGTATGTCAGTAAGGGAGTAATTAAAAGGGCAAATGTGTGAAGTGCAAGGAGTGGCCCTTAGTGGTTAGGTAAAAAAGTACACAGACAAACTAAATAATCCCTTGATACAAATCATTTATTTAGTGCAGACAGACCAAGACCAGCCACAATAAACTATTCGCAGTAAATATAAATTCACAGCAAAATAGGTTCAGTTCACAATATCCTATAACAAGCTGCACAAAGGCAGCGCTAGCAGTGGAAAGAACGAAGAACTGCAGGAGAAACGCCGGGGCTATTTAGAGCCCGATTATTCAACACAGAGGGGGAAAACCAAGGCCAAATGAGACTTAGAGGAACAGGAGACATCCAACAACAGTATAAAGATGAAAAGGAATTCACCACATGTCCCTTTAATCAATTGCCTTGCAGTTCCACTGTGTAGCGTTATGTTGGGTGTATTTTGATAAGAGCATTTGGGCTCTGAGCTGAAGCACTGATCTAAAGAAGACCTCTCCACCCCCAAAGTTATCAGATTTCCTTTGCTCATCAGCTTGGAACTGGTTTGCATCAAAGTGACAGTTTTGGGGAGGATGGCACCGAGAAGAGGCCAAATAGGTTGAATCCTGCTATGAGATGTCTGGAGAAAGGGGCCTGTAGGTGATAAAAACTCTTTGAAGTGGACGAGAGCCGAAATCCCGACATAGAGCTACGAACCCGGGCCAACCGGCATTTCCAAAAGATGGCATGGATTGACATCAGTCATAAATCAAGCCCCCCTCCATTAGGACACTGGGGGCTGAAACCGAAATCCAATCTCAAGAACTCAAGAACCAATCACCTATTGATCTGACAGACTATAAGGAACAGTGCACAGTCTCTCTCTCTCTCTCTCTCTCTCTCTCTCTATCTCTCTCTCTCTCTTTCTCTCTCACCTGAACCAGTAACTCGCTGCCACAGCTCAACCTGTAGCTCTGTTGCCCGAACCGGAACCAGAAACCAACCAAGTCTTTGCCGGCAACAGAAGAGTTAAACTGGGAGAAGGAGATTGAGCCGTACGAAGAATTCTTTTAAAGGACTTTATTAAATAAAGAACTTTACAGACTGCGCATGCCCGCCTGTGCCCACCTGATCAGTGGAGTTTTACAGCTGGACAATTGAGTAAGTCGAATGTATATGAAAGTGTTCAGTCATTTAAATAGCTATTTGAGTCTTAAGAAACTTGACCCTTGGAACGAACAGGGCCCTGCTTTCCTCAAAGACTTTGTCTTCAAGTAACTACGGTGGAACCCTGCTTACAAGGAAGATTTTGTGCACAACCTTGGAGCCTTCAAACCAGTGGAAAATCTGTTAGGAAAAGACTCTAATTTCGCGAAACCCCAACTTCCAGGTGCTTCGACTGAGTGGAAGTTCTTGGACAAAGCCGAACCGCACTGCCTTTGTTCCAAACCACACGGACCATGTGCCGTGTGCTGTGATCTGAGCCCGAAGACAGAGAGGCCTCTCTGCGACGAAGTTCAGATAAGTTTAACAGTTTGGAGTTCATGATTCATGACATTTGAGAAATCAATTAGAAATGTTATTCTGTGATTCAAAACTCTAGAATGTGTAATATCATTTAGTTTTCTTAAATATAAATGTGTGTTGCATTAAACTGTTTTGTTGATAATTTTAGAAATAAAATCTGTCAACCCCGAGAAATATCTTCTCATTCCTGTTTAACTGTTTAGTCTGAAATTGACACAAGTCAATAGACGTTAGATTATTGGTGGCCCTGCCTATCCTTGATCATTGAATAATAATCAGTTAAGGGAAATTGTGGTAACAAGTAACGATAGGATCTTTCTCGGCACCTAAACGTAAATGAGACTGATATATATATAACGAGAAGTTACCTGACATAAATACTAACC
Organism: Amia ocellicauda; assembly: GCF_036373705.1. NCBI lineage: Eukaryota > Metazoa > Chordata > Actinopteri > Amiiformes > Amiidae > Amia > Amia ocellicauda. The sequence continues at coordinate 606,606 of NW_027102988.1, read as the reverse complement.
TGCGTAGTTATTTAATGTCTGACTAACAATACTAACGAGAGACTCACCTTCGTCTTACTAACCGGTATTGTAGTTAATGTGTTTATAACCTTTTTTGTTAAACGATTTGTGTGCTATCATATGCGATCCCATGGTCTTTGATTTGGTCACGGAAGTGATTTGTCTTTGATTTGTTGATCTAGAGTTGAATTTTAATTAGCTTTTCCCTTTTGTATAATTAGTGTAGTGCTACATTTAGTCTTTGTTTTTGAATAAATTTAACAATTTATATCTTTGGAATTGGTGTCTGTGTCCAATTATTACAGAAATTGAGTTCTACAAGATTCCAGGATTCGTGATAAGGTGATACTATAAATTCACTTCTTAAATTGAAATTTATAAGTGTACCTTACGATACAACTGATAGCACTGCAACTCAGTGTAGGTGTGCGTTCAGTCCGGCAAACACAACAATTCAGTTATGAAACGCTTTCTACAGGTGATGTATAAATGTAATATTTTCACACATTTGAATAAGTTTGATTTGATACAAGATTTATGAAGTTGACCAAACAAAATGACATAATATTTTTCAGGGGATAAAAATCTCACGACACAATTGGGTAGTCCTCACGGCACACGGGTTGAAAACCACTGAGCCAAGCCACGGTGCTTCTTGGCTTTGCACGGCCACTGAGACTGCCAGGGGAAGACGGTGAGAAGCTTCCCTTCGATAGCTCAGTTGGTAGAGCGGAGGACTGTAGGTTTCAGGCAGCGGGCATCCTTAGGTCGCTGGTTCAATTCCGGCTCGAAGGAAGGCGTGATTATGGTTTGACATCGGTTTTGGACGAGCTCCCAAATGTCAAGCCATTGGAATTGCATGAGGACAAGGAGAAAACACCGGAAATTCGGATTTGCTGTGGAGAACTCGCATTGCCCAAACATCTCATATGCATGTGACCCTGAGCCCAGTTTTCTAAACCGGCCAGAAAGCGGTCTGGAACAATCATGAAGCCAACACATTGTGAAGCACTTCACTGAAGCCCGGGTAGCTCAGCCGGTAGAGCATCAGACTTTTAATCTGAGGGTCCAGGGTTCGAGTCCCTGTTCGGGCGCCTTGTTGACCGAGAGCCATGATGGTGAAAAGCCTGGATGGCCTTCCAGGTGACAATGAAATATGCAGTTGCGTCTAGGCAAGGTGTCTAGTCCTCTTTGCTTCTTTCGGCAAATATCCAGCCTGGGCAAGTGTTGTCTTCCAGAGGCAAGTCAAGCCAGGAACTCTGAGAGATGTTTTTGCCGTTGACGACGTGTCACTTTAGAACAGCACAACATGCATCTCTACTTGACTTGGCACAATCTGTGAGGGTTGGGCCAACACAACGTGTCCACACATTTGCAGGCGTCTTGAAATACTTGGAATGACCTGTGGCCCCATGCCATGCAGAAGTCCACAGCTATGCGTGTCAGCATGCTCTGCTCCTCATCCCCAATGTGCCACTTGTAAGAACTTTGTAAAAAGCGACAGAGAACATGATCAGCAAAGAAACACAATTCTCCTGAGAACGACAATCATCGTGCCGATCGTAATCTCAGTGCATACCTGGATGCCCAACAAGCCAAGCCAGTGGTTCCCAAGCGTTGTAATGCCACGGCACACTTTGCTGAGACCAAAAACCTTCGCGGCGCACCAACATGAAAAAAAAAAAAAAGGATTTACTAGGTATTGTCTCACCTGAATGGCAACAGGCTGCTAAAACCATTATCACACGCACATTGCATGTTAAAGTATGTCAGTAAGGGAGTAATTAAAAGGGCAAATGTGTGAAGTGCAAGGAGTGGCCCTTAGTGGTTAGGTAAAAAAGTACACAGACAAACTAAATAATCCCTTGATACAAATCATTTATTTAGTGCAGACAGACCAAGACCAGCCACAATAAACTATTCGCAGTAAATATAAATTCACAGCAAAATAGGTTCAGTTCACAATATCCTATAACAAGCTGCACAAAGGCAGCGCTAGCAGTGGAAAGAACGAAGAACTGCAGGAGAAACGCCGGGGCTATTTAGAGCCCGATTATTCAACACAGAGGGGGAAAACCAGGGCCAAATGAGACTTAGAGGAACAGGAGACATCCAACAACAGTATAAAGATAAAAAGGAATTCACCACATGTCCCTTTAATCAATTGCCTTGCAGTTCCACTGTGTAGCGTTATGTTGGGTGTATTTTGATAAGAGCATTTGGGCTCTGAGCTGAAGCACTGATCTAAAGAAGACCTCTCCACCCCCAAAGTTATCAGATTTCCTTTGCTCATCAGCTTGGAACTGGTTTGCATCAAAGTGACAGTTTTGGGGTGGATGGCACCGAGAAGAGGCCAAATAGGTTGAATCCTGCTATGAGATGTCTGGAGAAAGGGGCCTGTAGGTGATAAAAACTCTTTGAAGTGGACGAGAGCCGAAATCCCGACATAGAGCTACGAACCCGGGCCAACCGGCACTTCCAAAAGATGGCATGGATTGACATCAGTCATAAATCAAGCCCCCCTCCATTAAGACACTGGGGGCTGAAACCGAAATCCAATCTCAAGAACTCAAGAACCAATCACCTATTGATCTGACAGACTATAAGGAACAGTGCACAGTCTCTCTCTCTCTCTCTCTCTCTCTCTCTCTTTCTCTCTCACCTGAACCAGTAACTCGCTGCCACAGCTCAACCTGTAGCTCTGTTGCCCGAACCGGAACCAGAAACCAACCAAGTCTTTGCCGGCAACAGAAGAGTTAAACTGGGAGAAGGAGATTGAGCCGTACGAAGAATTCTATTAAAGGACTTTATTAAATAAAGAACTTTACAGACTGCGCATGCCCGCCTGTGCCCACCTGATCAGTGGAGTTTTACAGCTGGACAATTGAGTAAGTCGAATGTATATGAAAGTGTTCAGTCATTTAAATAGCTATTTGAGTCTTAAGAAACTTGACCCTTGGAACGAACAGGGCCCTGCTTTCCTCAAAGACTTTGTCTTCAAGTAACTACGGTGGAACCCTGCTTACAAAGAAGATTTTGTGCACAACCTTGGAGCCTTCAAACCAGTGGAAAATCTGTTTGGAAAAGACTCTAATTTCGCGAAACCCCAATTTCCAGGTGCATCGACTGAGTGGAAGTTCTTGGACAAAGCCGAACCGCACTGCCTTTGTTCCAAACCACACGGACCATGTGCCGTGTGCTGTGATCTGAGCCCGAAGACAGAGAGGCCTCTCTGCGACGAAGTTCAGATAAGTTTAACAGTTTGGAGTTCATGATTCATGACATTTGAGAAATCAATTAGAAATGTTATTCTGTGATTCAAAACTCTAGAATGTGTAATATCATTTAGTTTTCTTAAATATAAATGTGTGTTGCATTAAACTGTTTTGTTGATAATTTTAGAAATAAAATCTGTCAACCCCGAGAAATATCTTCTCATTCCTGTTTAACTGTTTAGTCTGAAATTGACACAAGTCAATAGATGTTAGATTATTGGTGGCCCTGCCTATCCTTGATCATTGAATAATAATCAGTTAAGGGAAATTGTGGTAACAAGTAACGATAGGATCTTTCTCGGCACCTAAACGTAAATGAGACTGATATATATATAACGAGAAGTTACCTGACATAAATACTAACCTGCGTACTTATTTAATGTCTGACTAACAATACTAACGAGAGACTCACCTTCGTCTTACTAACCGGTATTGTAGTTAATGTGTTTATAACCTTTTTTGTTTAACGATTTGTGTGTTAGAGCATCAGACTTTTAATCTGAGGGTCCAGGGTTCGAGTCCCTGTTCGGGCGCCTTGTTGACCGAGGGCCATGATGGTGAAAAGCCTGGATGGCCTTCCAGGTGACAATGAAATATGCAGTTGCGTCTAGGCAAGGTGTCTAGTCCTCTTTGCTTCTTTCGGCAAATATCCAGCCTGGGCAAGTGTTGTCTTCCAGAGGCAAGTCAAGCCAGGAACTCTGAGAGATGTTTTTGCTGTTGACGACGTGTCACTTTAGAACAGCACAACATGCATCTCTACTTGACTTGGCACAATCTGTGAGGGTTGGGCCAACACAACGTGTCCACACATTTGCAGGCGTCTTGAAATACTTGGAATGACCTGTGGCCCCATGCCATGCAGAAGTCCACAGCTATGCGTGTCAGCATGCTCTGCTCTTCATCCCCAATGTGCCACTTGTAAGAACTGTGTAAAAAGCGACAGAGAACGTGATCAGCAAAGAAACACAATTCTCCTGAGAACGACAATCATCGTGCCGATCGTAATCTCAGTGCATACCTGGATGCCCAACAAGCCAAGCCAGTGGTTCCCAAGCGTTGTAATGCCACGGCACACTTTGCTGAGACCAAAAACCTTCGCGGCGCACCAACATGAAAAAAAAAAAAAGGATTTACTAGGTATTGTCTCACCTGAATGGCAACAGGCTGCTAAAACTATTATCACACGCACATTGCATGTTAAAGTATGTCAGTAAGGGAGTAATTAAAAGGGCAAATGTGTGAAGTGCAAGGAGTGGACCTTAGTGGTTAGGTAAAAAAGTACACAGACAAACTAAATAATCCCTTGATACAAATCATTTATTTAGTGCAGACAGACCAAGACCAGCCACAATAAACTATTCGCAGTAAATATAAATTCACAGCAAAATAGGTTCAGTTCACAATATCCTATAACAAGCTGCACAAAGGCAGCGCTAGCAGTGGAAAGAACGAAGAACTGCAGGAGAAACGCCGGGGCTATTTAGAGCCCGATTATTCAACACAGAGGGGGAAAACCAAGGCCAAATGAGACTTAGAGGAACAGGAGACATCCAACAACAGTATAAAGATAAAAAGGAATTCACCACATGTCCCTTTAATCAATTGCCTTGCAGTTCCACTGTGTAGCGTTATGTTGGGTTTATTTTGATAAGAGCATTCGGGCTCTGAGCTGAAGCACTGATCTAAAGAAGACCTCTCCACCCCCAAAGTTATCAGATTTCCTTTGCTCATCAGCTTGGAACTGGTTTGCATCAAAGTGACAGTTTTGGGGAGGATGGCACCGAGAAGAGGCCAAATAGGTTGAATCCTGCTATGAGATGTCTGGAGAAAGGGGCCTGTAGGTGATAAAAACTCTTTGAAGTGGACGAGAGCCGAAATCCCGACATAGAGCTACGAACCCGGGCCAACCGGCATTTCCAAAAGATGGCATGGATTGACATCAGTCATAAATCAAGCCCCCCTCCATTAGGACACTGGGGGCTGAAACCGAAATCCAATCTCAAGAACTCAAGAACCAATCACCTATTGATCTGACAGACTATAAGGAACAGTGCACAGTCTCTCTCTCTCTCTCTCTCTCTCTCTCTCTTTCTCTCTCACCTGAACCAGTAACTCGCTGCCACAGCTCAACCTGTAGCTCTGTTGCCCGAACCGGAACCAGAAACCAACCAAGTCTTTGCCGGCAACAGAAGAGTTAAACTGGGAGAAGGAGATTGAGCCGTACGAAGAATTCTATTAAAGGACTTTATTAAATAAAGAACTTTACAGACTGCGCATGCCCGCCTGTGCCCACCTGATCAGTGGAGTTTTACAGCTGGACAATTGAGTAAGTCGAATGTATATGAAAGTGTTCAGTCATTTAAATAGCTATTTGAGTCTTAAGAAACTTGACCCTTGGAACGAACAGGGCCCTGCTTTCCTCAAAGACTTTGTCTTCAAGTAACTACGGTGGAACCCTGCTTACAAAGAAGATTTTGTGCACAACCTTGGAGCCTTCAAACCAGTGGAAAATCTGTTTGGAAAAGACTCTAATTTCGCGAAACCCCAATTTCCAGGTGCATCGACTGAGTGGAAGTTCTTGGACAAAGCCGAACCGCACTGCCTTTGTTCCAAACCACACGGACCATGTGCCGTGTGCTGTGATCTGAGCCCGAAGACAGAGAGGCCTCTCTGCGACGAAGTTCAGATAAGTTTAACAGTTTGGAGTTCATGATTCATGACATTTGAGAAATCAATTAGAAATGTTATTCTGTGATTCAAAACTCTAGAATGTGTAATATCATTTAGTTTTCTTAAATATAAATGTGTGTTGCATTAAACTGTTTTGTTGATAATTTTAGAAATAAAATCTGTCAACCCCGAGAAATATCTTCTCATTCCTGTTTAACTGTTTAGTCTGAAATTGACACAAGTCAATAGATGTTAGATTATTGGTGGCCCTGCCTATCCTTGATCATTGAATAATAATCAGTTAAGGGAAATTGTGGTAACAAGTAACGATAGGATCTTTCTCGGCACCTAAACGTAAATGAGACTGATATATATATAACGAGAAGTTACCTGACATAAATACTAACCTGCGTACTTATTTAATGTCTGACTAACAATACTAACGAGAGACTCACCTTCGTCTTACTAACCGGTATTGTAGTTAATGTGTTTATAACCTTTTTTGTTTAACGATTTGTGTGTTAGAGCATCAGACTTTTAATCTGAGGGTCCAGGGTTCGAGTCCCTGTTCGGGCGCCTTGTTGACCGAGGGCCATGATGGTGAAAAGCCTGGATGGCCTTCCAGGTGACAATGAAATATGCAGTTGCGTCTAGGCAAGGTGTCTAGTCCTCTTTGCTTCTTTCGGCAAATATCCAGCCTGGGCAAGTGTTGTCTTCCAGAGGCAAGTCAAGCCAGGAACTCTGAGAGATGTTTTTGCTGTTGACGACGTGTCACTTTAGAACAGCACAACATGCATCTCTACTTGACTTGGCACAATCTGTGAGGGTTGGGCCAACACAACGTGTCCACACATTTGCAGGCGTCTTGAAATACTTGGAATGACCTGTGGCCCCATGCCATGCAGAAGTCCACAGCTATGCGTGTCAGCATGCTCTGCTCTTCATCCCCAATGTGCCACTTGTAAGAACTGTGTAAAAAGCGACAGAGAACGTGATCAGCAAAGAAACACAATTCTCCTGAGAACGACAATCATCGTGCCGATCGTAATCTCAGTGCATACCTGGATGCCCAACAAGCCAAGCCAGTGGTTCCCAAGCGTTGTAATGCCACGGCACACTTTGCTGAGACCAAAAACCTTCGCGGCGCACCAACATGAAAAAAAAAAAAAGGATTTACTAGGTATTGTCTCACCTGAATGGCAACAGGCTGCTAAAACTATTATCACACGCACATTGCATGTTAAAGTATGTCAGTAAGGGAGTAATTAAAAGGGCAAATGTGTGAAGTGCAAGGAGTGGACCTTAGTGGTTAGGTAAAAAAGTACACAGACAAACTAAATAATCCCTTGATACAAATCATTTATTTAGTGCAGACAGACCAAGACCAGCCACAATAAACTATTCGCAGTAAATATAAATTCACAGCAAAATAGGTTCAGTTCACAATATCCTATAACAAGCTGCACAAAGGCAGCGCTAGCAGTGGAAAGAACGAAGAACTGCAGGAGAAACGCCGGGGCTATTTAGAGCCCGATTATTCAACACAGAGGGGGAAAACCAAGGCCAAATGAGACTTAGAGGAACAGGAGACATCCAACAACAGTATAAAGATAAAAAGGAATTCACCACATGTCCCTTTAATCAATTGCCTTGCAGTTCCACTGTGTAGCGTTATGTTGGGTTTATTTTGATAAGAGCATTCGGGCTCTGAGCTGAAGCACTGATCTAAAGAAGACCTCTCCACCCCCAAAGTTATCAGATTTCCTTTGCTCATCAGCTTGGAACTGGTTTGCATCAAAGTGACAGTTTTGGGGAGGATGGCACCGAGAAGAGGCCAAATAGGTTGAATCCTGCTATGAGATGTCTGGAGAAAGGGGCCTGTAGGTGATAAAAACTCTTTGAAGTGGACGAGAGCCGAAATCCCGACATAGAGCTACGAACCCGGGCCAACCGGCATTTCCAAAAGATGGCATGGATTGACATCAGTCATAAATCAAGCCCCCCTCCATTAGGACACTGGGGGCTGAAACCGAAATCCAATCTCAAGAACTCAAGAACCAATCACCTATTGATCTGACAGACTATAAGGAACAGTGCACAGTCTCTCTCTCTCTCTCTCTCTCTCTCTTTCTCTCTCACCTGAACCAGTAACTCGCTGCCACAGCTCAACCTGTAGCTCTGTTGCCCGAACCGGAACCAGAAACCAACCAAGTCTTTGCCGGCAACAGAAGAGTTAAACTGGGAGAAGGAGATTGAGCCGTACGAAGAATTCTATTAAAGGACTTTATTAAATAAAGAACTTTACAGACTGCGCATGCCCGCCTGTGCCCACCTGATCAGTGGAGTTTTACAGCTGGACAATTGAGTAAGTCGAATGTATATGAAAGTGTTCAGTCATTTAAATAGCTATTTGAGTCTTAAGAAACTTGACCCTTGGAACGAACAGGGCCCTGCTTTCCTCAAAGACTTTGTCTTCAAGTAACTACGGTGGAACCCTGCTTACAAAGAAGATTTTGTGCACAACCTTGGAGCCTTCAAACCAGTGGAAAATCTGTTTGGAAAAGACTCTAATTTCGCGAAACCCCAATTTCCAGGTGCATCGACTGAGTGGAAGTTCTCGGACAAAGCCGAACCGCACTGCCTTTGTTCCAAACCACACGGACCATGTGCCGTGTGCTGTGATCTGAGCCCGAAGACAGAGAGGCCTCTCTGCGACGAAGTTCAGATAAGTTTAACAGTTTGGAGTTCATGATTCATGACATTTGAGAAATCAATTAGAAATGTTATTCTGTGATTCAAAACTCTAGAATGTGTAATATCATTTAGTTTTCTTAAATATAAATGTGTGTTGCATTAAACTGTTCTGTTGATAATTTTAGAAATAAAATCTGTCAACCCCGAGAAATATCTTCTCATTCCTGTTTAACTGTTTAGTCTGAAATTGACACAAGTCAATAGACGTTAGATTATTGGTGGCCCTGCCTATCCTTGATCATTGAATAATAATCAGTTAAGGGAAATTGTGGTAACAAGTAATGATAGGATCTTTCTCGGCACCTAAACGTAAATGAGACTGATATATATATAACGAGAAGTTACCTGACATAAATACTAACCTGCGTAGTTATTTAATGTCTGACTAACAATACTAACGAGAGACTCACCTTCGTCTTACTAACCGGTATTGTAGTTAATGTGTTTATAACCTTTTTTGTTTAACGATTTGTGTGTTATCATATGCGATCCCATGGTCTTTGATTTGGTCACGGAAGTGATTTGTCTTTGATTTGTTGATCTAGAGTTGAATTTTAATTAGCTTTTCCCTTTTGTATAATTAGTGTAGTGCTACATTTAGTCTTTGTTTTTGAATAAATTTAACAATTTATATCTTTGGAATTGGTGTCTGTGTCCAATTATTACAGAAATTGAGTTCTACAAGATTCCAGGATTCGTGATAAGGTGATACTATAAATTCACTTCTTAAATTGAAATTTATAAGTGTACCTTACGATACAACTGATAGCACTGCAACTCAGTGTAGGTGTGCGTTCAGTCCGGCAAACACAACATTTCAGTTATGAAACGCTTTCTACAGGTGATGTATAAATGTAATATTTTCACACATTTGAATAAGTTTGATTTGATACAAGATTTATGAAGTTGACCAAACAAAATGACATAATATTTTTCAGGGGATAAAAATCTCACGACACAATTGGGTAGTCCTCACGGCACACGGGTTGAAAACCACTGAGCCAAGCCACGGTGCTTCATGGCTTTGCACGGCCACTGAGACTGCCAGGGGAAGACGGTGAGAAGCTTCCCTTCGATAGCTCAGTTGGTAGAGCGGAGGACTGTAGGTTTCAGACAGCGGGCATCCTTAGGTCGCTGGTTCAATTCCGGCTCGAAGGAAGGCGTGATTATGGTTTGACATCGGTTTTGGACGAGCTCCCAAATGTCAAGCCATTGGAATTGCATGAGGACAAGGAGAAAACACCGGAAATTTGGATTTGCTGTGGAGAACTTGCATTGGCCAAACATCTCATATGCATGTGACCCTTTTCAATATCCAGCCTGGGCAAGTGTTGTCTTCCAGAGGCAAGTCAAGCCAGGAACTCTTAGAGATGTTTTTGCCGTTGACGACGTGTCACTTTAGAACAGCACAACATGCATCTCTACTTGACTTGGCACAATCTGTGAGGGTTGGGCCAACACAACGTGTCCACACATTTGCAGGCGTCTTGAAATACTTGGAATGACCTGTGGCCCCATGCCATGCAGAAGTCCACAGCTATGCATGTCAGCATGCTCTGCTCCTCATCCCCAATGTGCCACTTGTAAGAACTGTGTAAAAAGCGACAGAGAACGTGATCAGCAAAGAAACACAATTCTCCTGAGAACGACAATCATCGTGCCGATCGTAATCTCAGTGCATACCTGGATGCCCAACAAGCCAAGCCAGTGGTTCCCAAGCGTTGTAATGCCACGGCACACTTTGCTGAGACCAAAAACCTTCGCGGCGCACCAACATGAAAAAATAAATAAAAGGATTTACTAGTTATTGTCTCACCTGAATGGCAACAGGCTGCTAAAACTATTATCACACGCACATTGCATGTTAATGTATGTCAGTAAGGGAGTAATTAAAAGGGCAAATGTGTGAAGTGCAAGGAGTGGCCCTTAGTGGTTAGGTAAAATAGTACACAGACAAACTAAATAATCCCTTGATACAAATCATTTATTTAGTGCAGACAGACCAAGACCAGCCACAATAAACTATTCGCAGTAAATATAAATTCACAGCAAAATAGGTTCAGTTCACAATATCCTATAACAAGCTGTATTTAACGAAGTGGTTAAACGTTACAAAGGGCATTACAATTGTTGAAAAACAATAGCACACGGATCAAACATGCTATCCCCGCCGTTTTATTCGATTTGATTAGACGTTTCGCGACCGAAATGTTTTGTGTGCAGACTGAATGCACACCTGAGCCGAGCACGATCACAATACATATCCACAGTTAATCTAAGCAGTATCATATTGTAACCGTTTCGGTCTGTTATCAACCCTTCCGGATCCAAAACCAGGAGTCAGACACCCTTTTCGGTGGACACGCTGTTGACTTCTCACAAGCACCATCTGCCTTCACAAAGGCAGCGCTAGCAGTGGAAAGAACGAAGAACTGCAGGAGAAACGCCGGGGCTATTTAGAGCCCGATTATTCAACACAGAGGGGGGAAACCAAAGCCAAATGAGACAAAGTGACAGTTTTGGGGAGGATGGCACCGAGAAGAGGCCAAATAGGTTGAATCCTGCTATGAGATGTCTGGAGAAAGGGGCCTGTAGGTGATAAAAACTCTTTGAAGTGGACGAGAGCCGAAATCCCGACATAGAGCTATGAACCCGGGCCAACCGGCATTTCCAAAAGATGGCATGGATTGACATCAGTCATAAATCAAGCCCCCCTCCATTAGGACACTGGGGGCTGAAACCGAAATCCAATCTCAAGAACTCAAGAACCAATCACCTATTGATCTGACAGACTATAAGGAACAGTGCACAGTCTCTCTCTCTCTCTCTCTCTCTCTCTCTCTCTTTCTCTCTCACCTGAACCAGTAACTCGCTGCCACAGCTCAACCTGTAGCTCTGTTGCCCGAACCGGAACCAGAAACCAACCAAGTCTTTGCCAGCAACAGAAGAGTTAAACTGGGAGAAGGAGATTGAGCCGTACGAAGAATTCTTTTAAAGGACTTTATTAAATAAAGAACTTTACAGACTGCGCATGCCCGCCTGTGCCCACCTGATCAGTGGAGTTTTACAGCTGGACAATTGAGTAAGTCGAATGTATATGAAAGTGTTCAGTCATTTAAATAGCTATTTGAGTCTTAAGAAACTTGACCCTTGGAACGAACAGGGCCCTGCTTTCCTCAAAGACTTTGTCTTCAAGTAACTACGGTGGAACCCTGCTTACAAAGAAGATTTTGTGCACAACCTTGGAGCCTTCAAACCAGTGGAAAATCTGTTTGGAAAAGACTCTAATTTCGCGAAACCCCAACTTCCAGGTGCATCGACTGAGTGGAAGTTCTTGGACAAAGCCGAACCGCACTGCCTTTGTTCCAAACCACACGGACCATGTGCCGTGTGCTGTGATCTGAGCCCGAAGACAGAGAGGCCTCTCTGCGACGAAGTTCAGATAAGTTTAACAGTTTGGAGTTCATGATTCATGACATTTGAGAAATCAATTAGAAATGTTATTCTGTGATTCATAACTCTTGAATGTGTAATATCATTTAGTTTTCTTAAATATAAATGTGTGTTGCATTAAACTGTTTTGTTGATAATTTTAGAAATAAAATCTGTCAACCCCGAGAAATATCTTCTCATTCCTGTTTAACTGTTTAGTCTGAAATTGACACAAGTCAATAGATGTTAGATTATTGGTGGCCCTGCCTATCCTTGATCATTGAATAATAATCAGTTAAGGGAAATTGTGGTAACAAGTAATGATAGGATCTCTCTCGGCACCTAAACGTAAATGAGACTGATATATATATCACGAGAAGTTACCTGACATAAATACTAACCTGCGTAGTTATTTAATGTCTGACTAACAATACTAACGAGAGACTCACCTTCGTCTTACTAACCGGTATTGTAGTTAATGTGTTTATAACCTTTTTTGTTTAACGATTTGTGTGTTATCATATGCGATCCCATGGTCTTTGATTTGGTCACGGAAGTGATTTGTCTTTGATTTGTTGATCTAGAGTTGAATTTTAATTAGCTTTTCCCTTTTGTATAATTAGTGTAGTGCTACATTTAGTCTTTGGTTTTGAATAAATTTAACAATTTATATCTTTGGAATTGGTGTCTGTGTCCAATTATTACAGAAATTGAGTTCTACAAGATTCCAGGATTCGTGATAAGGTGATACTATAAATTCACTTCTTAAATTGAAATTTATAAGTGTACCTTACGATACAACTGATAGCACTGCAACTCAGTGTAGGTGTGCGTTCAGTCCGGCAAACACAACATTTCAGTTATGAAACGCTTTCTACAGGTGATGTATAAATGTAATATTTTCACACATTTGAATAAGTTTGATTTGATACAAGATTTATGAAGTTGACCAAACAAAATGACATAATATTTTTCAGGGGATAAAAATCTCACGACACAATTGGGTAGTACTCACGGTACACGGGTTGAAAACCACTGAGCCAAGCCACGGTGCTTCTTGGCTTTGCACGGCCACAGAGACTTCCAGAGGAAGACGGTGAGAAGCTTCCCTTTGATAGCTCAGTTGGTAGAGTGGAGGACTGTAGGTTTCAGGCAGCGGGCTTCCTTAGGTCGCTGGTTCAATTCCGGCTCGAAGAAAGGCGTGATTATGGTTTGACATCGGTTTTGGACGAGCTCCCAAATGTCAAGCCATTGGAATTGCATGAGGACAAGGAAAAAACCCCGGAAATTCGGATTTGTTGTGGAGAACTCGCATTGCCCACACATCTCATATGCATGTGACCCTTTTCACCCTGAGCCCAGTTTTCTAAACCGTCCAGAAAGCGGTCTGGAAATATCATGAAGCCAACACATTGTGAAGCACCTCACTGAAGCCCGGGTAGTTCAGCCGGTAGAGCATCAGACTTTTAATCCGAGGGTCCAGGGTTCAAGTCCCTGTTTGGGTGCCTTGTTGACCGAGGGCCATGATGGTAAAATGACAATGAAATCTGCAGTTGCGTCTAGGCGAGGTGTCTAGTCCTCTTTGCTTCTTTCGGCAAATATCCAGCCTGTTGTCTTCCAGAGGCAAGTCAAGCCAGGAACTCTGAGAGGTGTTTTTGCCGTTGACGACGTGTCACTTTAGAACAGCACAACATGCATCTCTACTTGACTTGGCACAATCTGTGAGGGTTGGGCCAACACAACGTGTCCACACATTTGCAGTCGTCTTGAAATACTTGGAATGACCTGTGGCCCCATGCCATGCAGAAGTCCACAGCTATGCGTGTCAGCATGCTCTGCTCCTCATCCCCAATGTGCCACTTGTAAGAACTGTGTAAAAAGCGACAGAGAACGTGATCAGCAAAGAAACACAATTCTCCTGAGAACGACAATCATCGTGCCGATCGTAATCTCAGTGCATACCTGGATGCCCAACAAGCCAAGCCAGTGGTTCCCAAGCGTTGTAATGCCACGGCACACTTTGCTGAGACCAAAAACCTTCGCGGCGCACCAACATGAAAAAATAAATAAAAGGATTTACTAGTTATTGTCTCACCTGAATGGCAACAGGCTGCTAAAACTATTATCACACGCACATTGCATGTTAATGTATGTCAGTAAGGGAGTAATTAAAAGGGCAAATGTGTGAAGTGCAAGGAGTGGCCTTTAGTGGTTAGGTAAAAAAGTACACAGACAAACTAAATAATCCCTTGATACAAATCATTTATTTAGTGCAGACAGACCAAGACCAGCCACAATAAACTATTCGCAGTAAATATAAATTCACAGCAAAATAGGTTCAGTTCAAAATATCCTATAACAAGCTGTATGTAACGAAGTGGTTAAACGTTACAAAGGGCATTACAATTGTTGAAAAACAATAGCACACGGATCAAACATGCTATCCCCGCCATTTTATTCGATTTGATTAGACGTTTCGCGACCGAAATGTTTTGTGTGCGGACTGAACGCACACCTGAGCCGAGCACGATCACAATACATATTCACAATTAATCTAAGCAGTATCATATTGTAACCGTTTCGGTCTGTTATCAACCCTTCCGGATCCAAAACCAGGAGTCAGACACCCTTTTCGGTGGACACGCTGTTGACTTCTCACAAGCACCATCCGCCTTCACAGAGGCAGCGCTAGCAGTGGAAAGAACAAAAACGGAGGGAAAATTCGCTTGCGCCGAACGGGGTCGAGAGATCCGCTGTGACGCAGGAGTGCGAGAGGACTCGACACCACCGAGCACGGGCGCGAGAGGGAGAGATACCCACGGTGTGAGAAACCGCCCGCGACGCAAGCACCAGATGCCCGCAAGGACAATGGGAACCGGCGCGCTACCGAGAAACTGACCAAGATATGGAACGCTTCACGAATTTGCGTGTCATCCTTGCACAGGGGCCATGCAAATCTTCTCTGTATCGTTCCAGTTTTATTATACGTATTGCCGTCGCGAACACAAGGGCTGGGTTAGAGAGCACCCGCCTTTGTACCCAGGTGGGCCGGGGGAGCGAGGCGACTCGCTGTTTGGGGCCGGGAAGCCTGTCCCACTCCCTGCTCGTTGGCGGTGAGGCCGGGGGCCTTCCCTGGAGAGACTCTAGCGCCTCTCTTTCACCAAACGTCCGTACCACCATGGCAGACAGGGACACTTCACCCCATCCCCATGCCGGGCAGAGGCATGCTGGGGGAATGTGCAAATCCGGAGAGGTAATCAATCAACCGTAATCCCAAGTGTCATTGGAAAACGGAGCAGAAATCCACTACAATCCCCGATACGCCGAAGTAGTGGGCAGAGATGCTTCCCCCCTGCCAGCCGCCAGGCGGAGCGGCCGGGGCTGCGCTGGTGAGGTGAGGTGTATCGTATCGTATCGTATCGTATCTTGATGTTCCCTTACAGCCCCCCTCCCCTGAGCCATTAACGATGACTCCATACCTGGTCTGCAATGATTAGCTCACAATGTGGGCTGCAGGACGTGCGTGACCTGTAGATTTCTCCACTGCACCTGTGTAACGTCTTGAACACGTCATTGGTACTAAGCCTTGGTGGGTAATTTGATTCTGAATTGCACCATTATAAAAATCTCTTGTGCCTTGGCAAGTCGCACAGGAAGAGGGCGTCTGCTAAGAAAGAAGTAGTGAGAAATGACAATCGGTCGCCTGCCCCGTTTAGCTTCCGAGATCTGACGAGATCGGGCGCGTTCAGGATGGTGTGGCCAAAAGCAGAGAGGCCTGGCTGCATGATGTCGCTTAAAGGCTGGTGGGTATTGACGGAACTTCCAGCAAAAAAAAAAAAAAAAAAAAAAAAATGGAGGGAACAATATCAGTGCAGCAAAGGGTGTTGTAAGTAGCGGGGTACGTGTAAAATTCTTCAATTATATCTCCTCCAGACAGAAAGAGAGTATTAAGAGCTACGATGAAGTTACCCAAGTGACGTAAAAAGCTTGCAGCACCTGGTATTTCCAGGAGGTCTCCCATCCAAGTACTGACCAGGCCCTGACCCGTTTAAGTTCCGAGATCTGACGAGACGGGGTGCGTCCAGGACGGTGTAGCCGCAAGCCGAGAGGCCTGGCTGCATGATGTCTCTTTAAGGCAGACGGGTGTTGACGGAACTTCCAGCAAATAAAAAAAGAAAAATGGAGGGAAAAATATCAGTTCAGCAAAGGGTGTTGAAAGTAGCCGGGTACGTGTACATTTCTTCAATTATATCTCCTCCAGACAGAAAGAGAGAATTAAGAGCTACAATGAAGTTACCCAGGAGACATAAAAAGCTTGCAGCACCTGGTATTTCCAGGAGGTCACCCATCCAAGTACTGACCAGGCCCTGCCCCGTTTAGCTTCCGAGATCTGACAAGATCGGTAGCGTTCAGGACGGTGAGGCCGCAAGCCGAGACGCCTGGCTGCATGATGTCTCTTAAAGGCTGGCGGGTATTGACGGAACTTCCAGCAAAAAAAAAAAAGAAAAATGGATGGAAAAATATCAGTGCAGCAAAGGGTGTTGAAAGAAGCCGGGTACGTGTACAATTCTTCAATTATATCTCCTCCAGACAGAAAGAGAGAATTAAGAGCTACAATGAAGTTACCCAGGAGACGTAAAAAGCTTGCAGTACCTGGTATTTCCAGGAGGTCACCCATCCAAATACTGACCAGGCCCTGCCACGATTTGCTTCCAAGATCTCACAAGATTGGGCGCGTTCAGGACAGTGTGGCCGCAAGCAAAGAGGCCTGGCTGCATGATGTCTCTTAAAGGCTGGCGGGTATTGACGGAACTTCCAGCAAAAAAAAATAAAAATAAAGAAAAATGGAGGGAAAAATATCAGTGCAGCAAAGGCTGTTGATAGTAGCCGGGTACGTGTACAATTCCTAAATTATAACACCTCCAGACAGAAAGAGAGTATTAAGAGCTACGATGAAGTTTCCCAGGAGACGTAAAAAGCTGGCAGCACCTGGTATTTCCAGGAGATCACCCATCAAAGTACTGACCAGGCCCTGCCCCGTTTAGCTTCCGAGATCTGTCGAGATCGGGCGCGTTCAGGACGGTGTGGACGCAAGCCAAGAGGGCTGGCTGCATGATATCTCTTAAAGGCTGGCGGGTATTGATGGAACTTCCAACAAAAAAAAAAAAAGAAAAATGAAGGGAAAAATACCAGTGCAGCAAAGGGTGTTGAAAGAAGCCGGGTATGTGAATAATACTTCAATTATATCTCCTTCAGACAGAAAGAGAGTATTAAGAGCTACGATGAAGTTACCCAGGAGACGTAAAAGCTTGCAGCACCAGGTATTTCCAGGAGGTCTCACATTCAAGTACTGACCAGGTCCTGCCCCGTTTAGCTTCCGAGATCTGACGAGATCGGTCGCGTTCAGGATGGTGTGGCCGCAAGCCAAGAGGCCTGGCTGCATGATGTCTCTTAAAGGCTGGCGGGTATTGACGGAACTTCCAGCAAAAAAAAAAAGAAAAATAGAGGGAAAAATACCAGTGCAGCAAAGGGTGTTGAAAGTAGCCGGGTACGTGTACAATTCTTCAATTATATCTTCTCCAGACAGAAAGAGAGTATTAAGAGCTACGATGAAGTTCCCCAGGAGACGTAAAAAGCTGGCAGCACCTGGTATTTCCTGGAGATCTCCCATCCAAGTACTGACCAGGTCCTGCCCCGTTTAGTTTCCGAGATCTGACGAGATCGGGCGCGTTCAGGACTGTGTGTCCGCAAGCCGAGAGGCCTGGTTGCATGATGTCTCTTAAAGGCTGGCGGATATTGACGGAACTTCCAGAAAAAAGAAAAAAGAAAAAGAAAAATGGAGGAAAAAATATCAGTGCAGCAAAGGGTGTTGAAAGTAGCCGGGTACGTGTACATTTCATCAATTATATCTCCTCCAGACAGAATGAGAGTATTAAGATCTACGATGAAGTTACCCAGGAGACGTAAAAAGCTTGCAGTACCTGGTATTTCCAGGAGGTCTCCCATCCAAGTACTGATCAGGCGCTGCTCCATTTAGCTTCCGAGATCTGATGAAATCGGGCGCGTTCAGAACGGTGTGGCCGCAAGCCAAGAGGCCTGGCTGCATGATGTCTCTTAAAGGCTGGAGGGTATTGACAGAACTTCCAGCAAAAAAAAAAAAAAAAAGAAAAATACACATACCACGTGGGCAATTCTAGAGCGTCCCCTAGAGTACAAACAGTGTATCGTGCCTACAAAAGTTTTCTTGTTACTAACCTTTGGAATCTGGATTTCTGGACAAAGCTCTCCAATAACTATTACAGAACTTAGTTCTTTTCAGTCTAAGATTCCTCTCACGGGGCACCAATTATGTAGCGTAAGGTACACTTATAAATTTCAATTATAGAAGTGTATTTATAGTATCACCTTATCACGAATCCTGGAATCTTGTAGAACTCAATTTCTGTAATAATTTGACGCAGACACCATTTCCAAAGATATAAATTGTCAAATTTATTCAAAACAAAGACTAAATGTAGCACTACACTAATTATACAAAAGGGAAAAACTAATTAAAATTCAACTCTAGATCAACAAATCAAAGACAAATCACTTCCGTGACCAAATCAAAGACCATGGGATCGCATATGATAACACACAAATCGTTAAACAAAAAAGGTTATAAACACATTGACTACAATACCGGTTAGTAAGACGAAGGTGAGTCTCTCGTTAGTATTATTAGTCACACATTAAATAACTACGCAGGTTAGTATTTATGTCAGGTAACTTCTCATTATATATATATATATATATATATATATATATATATATATATATATATATATATATATCAGTCTCATTTACGTTTAGGTGCCAAGAAAGATCCTATCATTACTTGTTACCACAATTTCCCTTAACTGATTATTATTCAATGATTAAGGATAGGCAGGGCCACCACTAATCTAATGTCTATTAACTTGTGTCAATTTCAGAATAAACAGTAAAACAGGAATGAGAAGATATTTCTCGGCGTTGACAGATTTTATTTCTAAAATTATCAACAAAACAGTTTAATGCAACACACATTTATATTTAAGAAAACTAAATGATATTACACATTCTAGAGTTATGAATCACAGATTAACATTTCTAATTGATTTCTCAAATGTCATGAATCATGAACTCCAAACTGTTAAACTTATGTGAACTTCGTCGCAGATAGGCCTCTCTGGCTTCCGGCTCAGATAACAGCACACGGCACGAGTTCCGTGTGGTTGGAACAAAGGCAGTCCGGTTCGGCTTTGTCCAAGAACTTCCACTCAGTCGATGCACCTGGAAGTTGGGGTTTCGCGAAAGTAGAGTCGTTTCCAAACAGATTTTCCACTGGTTTGAAGGCTCCAAGGTTGTGCACAAAATCTTCTTTGTAAGCTGGGGTTCCACCGTAGTTACTTGAAGATGAAGTCTTTGAGGAAAGCAGGGCCCTGTTTGTTCCAAGGGTCAAGTTTCTTAAGACTCAAATAGCTATTTAAATGACTGACACTTTCGTATTCAGTCAACTTAGTCAATTGTCCAGCTGTAAAACTCCACTGATCAGGTGGGCACAGGCGGGCAGTGCAGTCTGTAAAGTTCTTTATTTAATAAAGTCCTTTAAAAGAATTCTTCGTACGGCTCAATCTCCTTCTCCCAGTTTAACTCTTCTGTTGCCGGCAAAGACTTGGTTGGTTTCTGATTCCGGTTCTGGCAACAGAGCTACAGGTTATGCTGTGGCAGCGAGTTACTGGTTCAGGTGAGAGAGAGAGAGAAAGAAAGGCCGTGTTTGTCCTTTATAGTCTGTCAGATCAATAGGTGATTGGTTCCTGAGTTCTTGAGATTGGATTTCGGTTTCAGCCCCCAGTGTCCTATTGGAGGGGGGCTTGATTTATGACTGATGTCAATCCATGCCATCTTTTGGAAATGCCGGTTGGCCTGGGTTCGTAGCTCTATGTCGGGATTTCAGCTCTCATCCACTTCAAAGAGTTTTTATCACCAACAGGCCCCTTTCTCCAGACATCTCATAGCAGAATAACAAACTATTTGGCCTCTTCTCGGTGCCATCCTCCCCAAAACTGTCACTTTGATGCAAACCAGTTCCAAGCTGATGAGCTAAGGAAATCTGATAACTTTGGGGGGGAGAGGTCTTCTTTAGATCCGTGCTTCAGCTCAGAGCCCAAATACTCTTATCCAAATACACCCAACATAACGCTACACACCACATCCCAAAGATGCTCTATTGGGTTGAGATCTGGTGACTGTGGTTGCCAGTTTAGTACAGTGAACTCATTGTCATGTTCAAGAAACCAATTTGAAATGATTCGACCTTTGTGACATGGTGCATTATCCTGCTGGAAGTAGCCATCAGAGGACGGGTACATGGTGGTCATAAAGGGATGGACATGGTCAGAAACAATGGGCCGTGGCATTTAAACGATGCCCGATTGGCACTAAGGGGCCTAAAGTGTGCCAAGAAAACATCCCCCACACCATTACACCACCACCACCAGCCTGCACAGTGGTAACAAGGCATGATGGATCCATGTTCTCATTCTGTATACACCAAATTCTGACTCTGAAATCGAGACTCATCAGACGTATGTATGTATGTATGCATGTCCAATTGCTTTGACAATACAAATGCACTGAATTGAGAGAGAGAGAGAGAGAGAGGTAGTCCAGACCGCTGCAAAATTCCTGCTGAAGTGATCTGGATCACCACACAATGGCCCAAGGACCACTGCAAACTTGGATTTCAATGTATTTGTGTAATGTGTGTTGCAATAGCACCTACCATGTTCCTTTGTGGTGATCTGGTTAATTCTGATCTGGGAAAACCACAATCCTGCAGGTTTAATAAGTCTCTCTACACATCAGTCCCTGAGTACCTTCAACCAATGGTCATTTTGACCAATTAAGCCCAAGATTTGAGTCAATTAAGTTGTCAAGGACTACCCAGTGAAGACGTGAACTCACGACTAGGTCACACTGTGAGCTCACCAGAGCAGACATTACACTGAGCTCACTGTGAGCTCACTTAGTGCTTTTCCAGCGACATGGTGATGGTGCTGGAGCCGGAGCCGCTGCCCTTACTCGGTGGCTAACCCACCTCTATGTTACAAATGTTCCCTAAACACTTATTTTGCAAGATCAATAAAAATCCTTTAGGAAATTTAAACTTTTACTGACACACATAGTTAATAGCAATGTATTATAACTTTACCAAAAATAATAATCTGTATATCTTTAATTGTTTAGACATTATTAAGATATAATGCATCTTTCACATAGGGAACATTTGTAACATGTTAGGAAAAACAAACAAATGATTTGAAAATATTCATAATTACAGCATACAATTTGTCAGGCTTCATAAGAATGGTATTTATAACATACTCTGTAAAAATCAAGCAAATAGCATTTGTGGTTCACAAGAAATATATATATATATATATATATATAATCAAAGCTATCAGACTATAGCAGCCGTTGTATGAAGACACATACGATTATACAGCATTATTTGGCAGCTTCGCAAGACCTAATTTTAAACGTTGTTGGTAAGTTAGATAATTAGTGGGGACCCTCTATTTGCAGTTCTTCCCCTCCATAATTGCTAAAATAAAGTTTTACTGACATTTTATTGACCCTACCACTGCATAGGGCATATCTGTAACATGAACGCTACTGAATGGCACATACATTGAAAACTACAGAGAACTGAGACAAATCCACTTTACACTTCATAAATAATCTTAAAACGTTTCCAACCAAGGCAACACCCACTTGAAATACATTAATTCTCATTTTTGGTAAACAAAAAGAGAGATTGTTACATATGTTCCCTATGATGCATCTACAGAGAGAGAGAGACAGACAGACACTAACACTCTCTCTCTCTCTCTCTCTCAGCTGGGAGTGTGTGGGAGGGGTCTGCAGTGAGCGGGAGTGCTGCTGAGAGCTCTGTCCTTTGGCTGCGTTTTTTTGTTGCTTTACTTTTTTCAGTTTGTTTATTTTGTCTTCTGTTTTCAGTGCTTTTCTTATTGTGGGGGAACAGGGGAGGGGAGGGGGGAGTACCGGTAGTTCTTCCCGGGTCGGGGGGTCGGACCCCCTGAATGCGTCTTTGATAAGAAAAACTGACCCGACGCCATGGAGTCAAGATCGCTCCGGTGCAGTTCTGCCCCCTAGAGCAGTGTGTGTTAGCGGTTGGGGAGGTAGCAGGGTGTGAAAATATCAAGTCTGCTGCCATTGTTATCTTCTTAAAAACCACTGATCTGCTCAATCAGCTAGTGGCTAATGGCACAGTGTTAGACGACACTTTCACCCCGGTGTTGCCGCTCGCTGCTCCTGCCCGGAAGGTAACGCTGTCTAACGTCCCTCTGTTCATCCGCACCGGCTCGGGCAGCTGATGTCCGGCATTAAGAGGGTCCCGCTGGGCTGCAAAGCCCCGCAACTGAAACACGTCGTGTCCTTCCGAAGGCAGCTGTATATGATCCTCAATAACATCAATGAGGATCTTAATGTCTCCGAAGTTGGATCTCTCTTTCTGCCACCACCACGAAGATTGCTCTTTAGTAATGTTGGAAAGTCAAAGACAGCAACCGTCAGGGTTCTTGCATATGACGTATTCGTGCTGCACCTCTCTGCAAGGATCCAGGACAGTTTGTCAATGTAAACTCCAGTGCCTGGGAATATTTCCACCTAAAAGACAATGGTAAATAAAAAACAAGTTTATCCCCAAACTATTCTTATATTATGTTAAGTGGAATACTCAGACATTATCAGTGAGGCTGTGATTTTGTTACAGAAATGTGTTATTAAAGACCACAGTATGTCTCAATTCTAAGTTTATTAATTTACAGACATAATAAAGTCAGTGAATCTGTGACACCCATAATTCAATTACATTCTTATTATCAACTATAACTATGAATATACCTGATAATGTAGCATCATTAGATTGTTTACAACCAATATTTGTTTTCAATATATATATTTTTACCTTGTCTTTGTAATATTGTAGACCAAGAGTGTTACACCTGTTTTGGTGATTCTTTGTCAGATTCAGAACAATTTGCTGTGGGGCTGTCAGAACCACTTGATGGTGACACACTTTTGTCTTCATTGCTGATAAATGTGGCTTTTGTTACAATTTTTTTCAGATTGTCCAAAATTGATTGATAATCATTTCTAGTAATATATTTAATACAAAGTGAAAACAAAACCATCAATGCCTGCAATTATACTTGAGAGACTTGCTCTATGTTATTGGCAAACTGACCTTTTTGTGGGTCATTAACATTAGCTACGAAAAAAATAAAAAAGATAAAATACAACAATTACCAGGTCTAATGTAATGCATATAGTCATTAATGTAGGATTATGAAGTTATGTTGAAAAACTTTATTTAATAATCAGTATTATTAAACTATTAGACAGTGCACATTACGAGTCTGTATTGTGGTTCTAGATTACTTCAGTATGATCAACTATAATACATTACTCTGGAATCTAAATTACTTAAGAATAACATTTATCAAGGTAAGGAATTATTTGCTATAAATAAAAAAACTTACCATCAACCATACGGTTTCGAAGACATTGGTTTTCATTTTTAAGTCTTGTGTTTTCCTTTTCGAGCTGCTTAACTTTTTGCTGTAGCTCAACTTCACTGGACTCTTTAAATGTCTGTAGAATGTGATGGGATCTAATTCTTGAAGCTCCATCGGTTTTCTTTCTTATTTTGTGCTGTATTCAGAGAGAAAAAGAGTTTAAAATGAAATATATATATATATATATATATATATATATATATATATATATATATATATGAAAATGATTAAAAAAAAACAATCCTGCAATACATTTATTTAATATTTGCAGTAATTATCTCACCGGTAACTGTGGTTCATCAAGGTCACTATCATCTGAAATTTGAAGTTTTTTGTTTGTTTTAGGTACTCTCTTCATTTTAGGAGAGGGCATTTTTGTTAGGTCATTAAGTTTTCTTCTTAGTTCACCTTCTTTTCCTAAAATAAAAATAAAATAAATAAAACCCTGCATTATGTCCACAGATATTTGGGGATTATATTTATTTGTCATAAAAATACTGTGCTTTGACCATACAAATTAAGATGAACAGCCAACACTGAATCAAAACTGAAGTTAAATTATATCTGGTTTAATTTATTTTGTGATTTGGGGGATTTTATTGTAAAGCACAACACACAATAAATCGTTCTTACAAATGCCAGTCAAGTATGACGAGTTTTTAGTGCCCTCACCACCACCTACCATGTTATAAGAGTATGTTAGAAGTACAACACATTAATAACTTAAACATTCATTTCAAATATACTGTGATTGTATATATCAAATAGCATGTAAAGACTTTAATGTTTTTTTTTTTTAAATAAACATTTTTACCAGTCATAATGATCTGCGCTTCATGGACAGGCCATCCACCTTTTGGAGGTTTGTTCATGTCTCTCCACTCTGCTCTGAAGTTTCGAGTCGTCTCTTCGTCATCATCAGCAATGCTGAATAAATCAAAATTGCGAAAGCAAGCAGTGGGAATCACGCTGTAAGAGTCTTTGTCGACCCCGCTTTCCCACTTCACCAACGCGTGCATCACCGCCATACTACCTTCACCTTCTCATCCGTTTTTTCTGCGCGTTTTTCCCCCGACAAGTCACGGCACAAAAAACAGTCCCGCTCTGCATTCTGGTACTTGGCGTTCTTAATAACACCAACAGGGTGTAATCGCATAGACCACTCGAGTATAAAGTACTACATATCCCATCAGTTACAGTTTTTTTTCATCTTCTGAAACTGCAATTTAGCACTTTCAACTGTTTCTTAGTGATTCCTAGAATTACTAACCGGTATTGTAGTCAATGTGTTTATAACCTTTTTTGTTTAACGATTTGTGTGTTATCCTATGTGATCCCATGGTCTTTGATTTGGTCACGGAAGTGATTTGTCTTTGATTTGTTGATCTAGAGTTGAATTTTAATTAGTTTTTCCCTTTTGTATAATTAGTGTAGTGCTACATTTAGTCTTTGTTTTTAAATAAATTTGACAATTTATATCTTTGGAATTGGTGTCTGCGTCCAATTATTACAGAAATTGAGTTCTAAAAGACTCCAGGATTCGTGATAAGGTGATACTATGAATTCACTTCTTTAATTGAAATTTATAAGTGTACCTTACGCTACATATATATATATATGTATGTATGTATGTCCAATTGCTTTGACAATACAAATGAATTGAATTGAGAGAGAGACAGACAGACAGACAGACTGACAAACAGAAAAACAGACAGACACAGATACACACACACACACACACACACACAGAGCCAGCCAGCCAGCCAGCTCAGCGATGACATCACGAGCCTCTCTCAGCTGACTGCTATGACATCACAGAGCATGTACATTCCGTTGCTTGCCGTCTGTCAACCACTCAGTCACTGCCAGCCAGACTGGCTGGCTGGCTGGATGGGGGGGCTGCTTGCTGCTGCTGCGTACCTTAGCAAGCTTATTTGCTTGACCGGCCTTCCTCCTCCGCCCACATGCCCACCTATGCCCGATCTGCTGTTCACCTGGATCACAGCTCCGCCCCAACAAGGCAGAGCCTCCCAAAAATGGTACAAACTCACCCACGATCCCCTCCACGGAAAGCTTTAGCAAAAGGCAAAAGCGTTATACGTAATGAAGAGGAACCCGAGTCCAAGACGCATCCGACCAGCCATACATATTTGTGTGTATTAAAGATCACATTTTCTTACATTTAGTTTTTCTGTACTTTATTACATCTTATTGTGATTTATAAATGTATTGTTTCTTTTCCATATGTATGTATGTATGTATGTGTGTGTGTGTGTGTCTGTCTCTGTGTGAAAGTTAGTGTGTGTGTCTGTACGTGTGTGTGCCTGTCTCTGTGTGAAAGTGAGTGTGTGTGTGTGTATGTCTCTCTGTGAAAGTGTGTGTGTGTGGGGGTGTGACAGTGTGTGTGAGTGTCTGTCTGTCTGTCTGTCTTGTTGTCTGTCATATAACTCGCACATCTGTGAGGGCACCATTTTTGCAGAAGAGATGTACACATTTTGGAGCAACATATGCTGCCATCCAGACCTCATCTTTTCCAGTGACGTCCCTGCATTTTCAAAAAGATCACATTTTATTACATTTTGTTTATCTGTACTTTATTACATCTTATTGTGATTTATACTTGTAATGTTTCTTTTCCATATATATGTATGTACAGTGGGGGAAAAAAGTATTTGATCCCCTGCTGATTTTGTACGTTTGCCCACTGACAAAGAAATGATCAGTCTATAATTTTAATGGTAGGTGTATTTTAGCAGTGAGAGACAGAATAACAACAAGAAAATCCAGAAAAATGCATTTCAAAAAAGTTATAAATTGATTTGCATGTTAATGAGGGAAATAAGTATTTGACCCATTTTCAATGCCCTGGCTTAGGGAAGGAGGTTCTCACCCATGATTTGACGGTACATGGCCCCGTCCATCGTCCCTTTGATGCGGTGCAGTTGTCCTGTCCCCTTAGCAGACAAACAGCCCCAAAGCATAATGTTTCCACCTCCATGTTTGATGGTGGGAATGGTGTTCTTGGGGTCATTCCTCCTCCTCCAAACACGGCGAGTTGAGTTGATGGCAAAGAGCTTGATTTTGGTCTCATCTGAGACCACTTTCACCCAGTTCTCCTCTGAATCATTCAGATGTTCATTGGCAAACTTCAGACGGGCCTGTATATGTGCTTTCTTGAGCAGGGGGACCTTGCGGGCGCTGCAGGATTTCAGTCCTTCATGGCATAGTGTGTTACCAATTGTTTTCTTGGTGACTATGGTCCCAGCTACCTTGAGATCATTAACAAGATCCTCCCATGTAGTTCTGGGCTGATTCCTCACCGTTCTCATGATCATTGAAACTCCACGAGGTGAGATCTTGCATGGAGCCCCAGACTGAGGGAGACTGACAGTTATTTTGTGTTTCTTCCATTTGCGAATAATCGCACCAACTGTTGTCACCTTCTCACCAAGCTGCTTGGTGATGGTCTTGTAGCCCATTCCAGCCTTGTGTAGGTCTACAATCTTGTCCCTGACATCCTTGGACAGCTCTTTGGTCTTGGCCATGGTGGAGAGTTTGGAATCTGATTGATTGATTGCTTCTGTGGACAGGTGTCTTTTATACAGGTAACGAGCTGAGATTAGGAGCACTTCAACAGAGTATGAAAGACACCTGGGAGCCAGAAATCTTGCTGATTGATAGGGGATCAAATACTTATTTCCTTCATTAACATGCAAATCAATTTATAACTTTTTTGAAATGCATTTTTCTGGATTTTTTGGCTGTTATTCTGTCTCTCACTGTTAAAATACACCTACCATTAAAATTATAGACTGATCATTTCTTTGTCAGTGGGCAAACGTACAAAATCAGCAGGGGATCAAATACTTTTTTCCCCCACTGTACATACATATATATGGAAAAGAAACATTACAAGTATAAATCACAATAAGATGTAATAAAGTACAGATAAACAAAATGTAATAAAATGTGATCTTTTTGAAAATGCAGGGACGTCACTGGAAAAGATGAGGTCTGGATGGCAGCATATGTTGCTCCAAAATGTGTACATCTCTTCTGCAAAAATGGTGCCCTCACAGATGTGCGAGTTATATGACAGACAAACAGACAGACAGACAGACAGACACTCACACACACTGTCACACCCCCACACACACACACTTTCACAGAGAGACATACACACACACACACTCACTTTCACACAGAGACAGGCACACACACGTACAGACACACACACTAACTTTCACACAGAGACAGACACACACACACACACACATACATACAGGATAACGCCAAACCACATTCTGCCCAGATTTCAAGCGCATGGTTGCATAGGCAGAGAGTGCGGGTGCTAGCATGGCCTGCCTGCAGTCCTGACCTGTCTCCAAATTGAGAATGTGTGGCGCACTAGTGCAAATTAAGACAACGAAGGCCCTGTGCAGTTGCGCAGCTGAGGAAATGCATAATGGATGAATGGGGGAAAATCCCGCTTGCTAAACTTAACCAAGTGGTGTCTTCAGTGCCCAAGTGCTTAATAAGTGTTATTAAAAGAAAAGGTGATGTTACATAGTGGTAAACAGTCGACTGTCCCAACTTTCTTGGTTTCTTTTCACTGCTAATGAGATGCTGTAGAGTGAGTTAGTTATATTGCTTTCAGGAGCTCTAATCGTATTGATGAGTTCATGCAGCATTTTTAATTGAATTTCAAAAAGAAATCCTTGCTGTCTGGCCTGTGTGTATGAGATGTACTCTGTCAATCTTTGGCTAACAACTGAAACATTGGTAGAACAGAAATGGCAACATAAAAAAGAAAAGTACATTTTAAAAGAGCACATTAAATAGGATGAATATACAGTTTTTTACAATCACTTTGTCACTAATTTCAGAACCTTGATGTCATTTTTCAAAACTCTAGACACAAAACTCAAAACGGTCATCACTTGTAACACAGGCTGTCCAATGTTCAAGACATTGCATTGTGCATTCATATCTTTAAAGAAACCTTGCACTTGCAGACTTGTTGGTTCAAATAACTCATTTATCATGAAATACCATAGTAACATAGTAAAACAGAAGATACCGATAGTTTCACTGTGTAGTTGTTCGTACAATCATTAAATATTGTAGTACAAAATATGTGATACATGTTTCATTATGGTACTACACATAAATACATCACTGTAAAAGGACTAGTAGAGAGAATACTACAGACACAGTGGAATCATTGAACAAAATCTGAAATACAATACAATACAATACAATCAAATCACACCATAGGTTTCTTTGAATCCATGCAACAATAATTAGCTACAAAAAAGAACAAAACTACAGTAAAATGTCAACTGCAGTGTTCCTCACCTGGCTTAGTGTAAAAAGCAAAACAAAGGATTGATTACCGTACTTCTAAATTTCCATCAGCCCTGTGTTCAGGTTCAGGTTCTCACAACCATTTTTCACAAGAGGCATCTTGAAACTGAACATACCTGAACATATTCAGTCATCAGCTGCTTCACTCTGTCTGCATTTCTTTCAAAAGGCACACTATACTCTGTGCTACACATTGGTATGCAGTATACAGTCATTTGACAATTGAGAGTAGCCTAATGTTTTGTGCATGCTGAAGACTTGCCGCTTCTCAGTACGGAAATTTCTGATGATTGAGGCCACAGTTGATCCTGAGTTGATTCTGAGGTTTGATTGAATCATTGTAGCTGCCTCAGTCATGGTCATGCCATGATTTACAACATGCTCTACAACTATTTCTCGGATTTCACTGGACACTATTTGCTGTTGCTGCCGCTGTCTGGTCCGTGGCCTTGTCCTCTACCACGTTCCCCCAACACCTCTCAAATGAGGCCCATGGCTGCCTCTCTGGTGAGCCCTAAGCCCTCCTCTATGACGAGGCCCATGACCACCTCTCAGAAGGGGTGCATGTCCCCTTCCATTCCTTTGACCACCACGTCTTCCTCCTCCCACTGCTTTACCTCTATTGTGACCTGGATGACCTGCCGGCTCCATGTTATCACTGTGTTGCTGGGGTGGATAGCACTCATTTCACTCGATACTCGTACCACAATGTGAAATCAATCATCAATAACCAGTTGGCAGTATTGGAAAAGCAATTACAAGGGCCTGCATACATACAGTAATGTCAAATCTGATGTGGAAGAACAATCATCTTCAACCAGGTTGGAGCGTTAGTTGCAATGCCTTTAATACACGCAGCGTGGAGAGGAACAGTGACTCAAGAAGATCCCAAAGTCACTCTGCCTTCATTTTAACAGTCAGAGCTTTTATACACAAAAATCAAAGAGCTGGTTATAATCAGAAAGTCATTACTATGTTATCTTAAAAGTTAGCTAAGCAGAATTTATATCATTATAGGACAGAGTTCATAGATCAACACATGGATTAGGGAGCAGGCACTTCAATCATACTGTTTGACATTGTCTCCAAGATTCTCATCGTAAATAAAAAACAGAAATCAAACTACCTTCTGGCCTGACCTTCTAGCT
Organism: Amia ocellicauda; assembly: GCF_036373705.1. NCBI lineage: Eukaryota > Metazoa > Chordata > Actinopteri > Amiiformes > Amiidae > Amia > Amia ocellicauda. The sequence continues at coordinate 576,336 of NW_027102988.1, read as the reverse complement.
TGACCTTATCTTTCTTAAGTATACAAGAAAGAAAAACAGGTATTAGAGAAAGAATTTCCAACTTTCCTTCCACACTGAAAACATGGTGTGGAAAAGTGCTACATGATGATGAATGATGATGAAATATTACATCCATAGATAATGTAGTCCAACTGGTTCATGCTCCTCGGTTATTGGTGTCAATGGATCTCATTATCCTGAAACTTTCATTATCGAAACATGGAATACTCTTCGTCAGTTTCCATAAAACTATGAATTAAGAGTAATGCAACAGTCACTTATCATTTTGAGCAGCTGTATCAATTGATAGTTAGATCTTTGTAATGAAATGAATAGACAGTGATCTCAGATGTAATGTGTGAATTGCATTTTGAAATGGTAATTCTTTGATGTTAAGTTGTGTCATTTTAGTTCAATGAACAAATGATCTGAGGTTGATGTGTATTGTATCCAAGCAATTGAAAAATGTGCATTTTGATCATTGGGTGTGAGTTTTGTGTCTAGAGTTTTGAAAAATGACATCAAGGTTCTGAAATGAGTGCCAAAGTGATTGTAAAAAAGTGTAATATCAGGGGACAGTGGCTATTACTGATCTGGCCTTCCATGGCCTCTGTATTAATGTAACAGGTCACATTGTATGTGTACACTGATACTTGATAGTATAATATAGTACAAGTAAAAAACATACATAGGTATCATAGAAGTATTTTGCAGAAATGATTAAGGATACTTATCAAAATGGAGAGGAAATGCTAAATCCAGTCTCCCCAGGCTGAGCTTCTATTGCTACACCTGCTAAGTGGCTGCTGGCCCCACTATATGGATAGAGCCACACCAAGTACAAGAGTCTCCCCGTTGCTATTTATATCTCCCTATCCAGTCTTCTATACGTGTCAGGGTGGGGTGCCTATTCCCCTGTGTGTGTGTGAAAGTGTGTCTGTGTGTGTGTCTGTAAGTGTGTGTGTCTGTCTGTGATAGTGTGTGTGTGTGTCTGTCTGTCTGTCTGTCTGTCTGTCTGTGAAAGTGTGTGTGTGTGTGTGTGTGTGTGAAAGTGTGTGTGAGTGTTTGTCTGTCTGTCTGTCATGTAACTTGCACATCTGTTAGGGCACCATTAATGCAGAGATGTACACATATTGTTTATTTTCCATATATATGTATGTATGTATGTATGCATGTCCAATTGCTTTGACAATACAAATGCACTGAATTGAGACAGAGAGAGAGAGAGAGAGAGAGAGAGAGAGAGAGAGAGACAGACAGAGAGAGAGAGGTGCTAAGGCACATTTGTAACATAAATTAGGGAACATTTGAAACATGCTTAGGGAACATTCATAAGAACATAAGAACATAAGAACATAAGAAAGTTTACAAACGAGAGGAGGCCATTCGACCCATCATGCTCGTTTGGTGTCCATTAATATCTAAGTGATCCATGGATCCTATCCAGTCTATTTTTAAATGTTCCCAAACTTTCAGCTTCTACCACTTTCCATCTTGAATGCCTTGAAGCCCAATTTCCATTTGTGTCCCCTGGTGTGTGTGTCCCTGCTGATCTGGAAAAGCTCCTCTGGTTTGAGGAACCTTTCATGATTTTGAAGACTTGGATCAAGTCCCCACGTAATCTCCTCTGTTCCAGGGTGAAAAGGTTCAGTTCCCTCAGTCTCTCCGAGTAGGACTTTCCCTTCAGACCTGGAATAAGTCTGGTTGCTCTCCTCTGAACTGCCTCTAAAGCAGCAATATCCTTCTTGAAGTGTGGTGCCCAGAACTGTACACAGTATTCCAGATGAGGTTTAACTAGCGCATTGTACAGTCTTAACATTACTTCCCTTGTTTTAAATTCTACACTTTTGACGATATACCCTAGCATTCTGTATGCCTTTTGTATTGCTTCCCCACATTGTTTGGATGGAGAAAGTGAATCCACATAGATTCCTAGGTCTTTCTCATGCATTACTTCATCTAGATCTGTACCTCCCATAGTGTAATTATAGTGGACATTTTTGTTTCCTGCATGTATTACCTTGCACTTGTCCACATTGAATTTCATTTGCGAGGTGTCAGCCCACAACTGAATTTATCTAAGTTCCTCTGAATAGCATGTGCTGCCAAGATTGTATCTGCTGAGCCACCTATTTTAGTATCATCTGCAAATTTGACAAGGTTGCTAAGTATCCCAGAGTCCAGATCATTAATATAGATTAGAAAAAGCAAAGGCCCTAGTACTGATCCCTGTGGAACTCCACTAACAACCTCACTCCAGTTAGAAGTGACTCCTCTAATCTGTTTCCTATACATCAACCAGTTCATAATCCATCTACTTACATTACCCTGAATGCCTACAGCTTCCAATTTGAGGATCAGTCTTTGGTGTGGAACCTTATCAAAAGCTTTTTGGAAATCTAAGTATATCATATCATATGCTTTCACGTGATCTACAGCTGCAGTTGCATGTTCAAAAAAATTTATTAAGTAAGTAAGACATGATCTGCCTCGTCTAAACCCAAGTTGACTATCTCCAAGAATATGGTTTTCATTGAGATGCTCCTCTTATTTTCTGTCTAATCATTTTTTCCAACATTTTACAGGTGATGCAGGTGAGACTGATTGGTCTGTAATTTCCTGGCTCAGTTTTGTCCCCTTTCTTGTGGATTGGTATGAAATTTGCTGTCTTCCAGTCAGTGGGAACATCCCCTGTTCTAAGTGTCATTTGGAATAATCGAGTTAGCAGCCTATACATAATTTCCCTCATTTCTTTAAGTACTGTTGGAAATATCCCATCTGGCCCAGGTGATTTGTTTGATTTTAATTCTGCTAGTCCCTTTAGTACCTCCTCCTCATTTATCCTGATCTCTCTTAGGGTTTGACTGGATTGATTGTCAACCTGTGGCATGTCATCTGTTTCTTCTTTTCTAAAAACCTCTGTGAAATACTCATTTAGAATATTTGACACATCTTGTTCGTTTTCCAAGATACCTCCATTTTTGCTCTTTATCTGTTTCACCTCCTCCTTAATTGACCGCTTGCTGTTGTAATTTTGAAAAAAGCTCATTGCATTGGTTGTAGCTCCAAGAGCTATGTTTCTTTCTATTTCCCTCTTTGCTTTCCTGATCCCTTTCTTAAGATCTCTTTGCAGCTCAACATATTCTATGTATTTTGTTTCATCACCATCCCTTTTGTATGTGCTATACAACATTTTCTTCCTCTTTATATTTTTTTGCATGCCTCTGGTTTGTATGTATGTATGTATGTATGTATGTATGTATGTATGTGTGGAAGGAAAGTTAGAATTTCTTTTCTCACAACTGTTTTTCTTTCTTGTATACTTAAGAAAGATAAGGTCAAGCTAGAAGGTCAGGAGGCCATAAGGTAGTTTGATTTCTCTTTGTTATTTACAATGAGAACCTTGGAGACAATGTCAAACAGAATGACCTACGTGCCTGTTCCCTAATACCATGTGTAGACCTATGAACTCTGTTCTATAATGATATATGTTCTGCTTAGTTAGCCTTTAAGATAACATAGTAATGACTTTCTAGCATGTATGTATGTATGTATATATATATATATATATATATATATATATGTATGAATGTATGTATGTCCAATTGCTTTGACAATACAAATGAATAGAATTGAGAGGGAGAGAGAGAGAGAGACAAACAGACAGACTGACAAACAGAAAAACAGACAGACACAGACACACACACACACACACACACAGAGCCAGCCAGCCAGCCAGCTCAGCGATGACATCACGAGCCTCTCTCAGCTGACTTCTATGACATCACAGAGCACGTACATTCCATTGCTTGCCGTCTGTCAACCACCCAGTCACTGCCAGCCAGACTGGCTGGCTGGCTGGATGGGGGGGCTGCTTGCTGCTTCTGCGTACCTTAGCAAGCTTATTTGCTTGACCGGCCTTCCTACTCCTCTGCCCACATGCCCACCTATGCCCGATCTGCTGTTCACCTGGATCACAGCTCCGCCCCAACAAGGCAGATCCTCCCAAAAATGGTACAAACTGATTCACGTTCCCCTCCACGGAAAACTTTAGCCCAAAATAAGGGACACATTCTGTAACAACATAATGGATGCCCACCCAACCTGTGACAAAACTGAGAAAAAAGAAAAACGCTCAGTCCTCCTGGGGTAGGGACACACAGCCACCCTGGCTGCCCAATATGTCAGCGCCTACCACAGCCTGAGGGACACAGTGACACACGAGCACCGACTGTAAATATAATGTAAATACTCGTTTGTAATGCATGTCGTTGTATTTCAAAAAAGGAATCTGGAAATAGTAAACCTATTTTCTTTATTTGTATGTATTAAAGATCACATTTTATTACATTTTCTTTTTCTGTACTTGATTACGTGATTCATAATTCTATTATTCATTTTCCGTGTATATGTATATATGTATGTATGTATGTGTGTATATATATATATATATATATATATATATATATATATATATATATATATATATGTATATGTATGTATGTCCAATTGCTTTGACAATACAAATGAATTGAATTGAGAGGGAGAGAGAGAAAGAGAGAGAGAGAGAGAGAGAGAGAGAGGAATATGAGCTCCTAAAAAACATTTGTTTTTATACATAAGCAGATTTAATTTGTCATTTACAAATGAATATATAGCACTATAAACATACACAGAAGACATGGAATAGAAATTCAGAAGAAAAAGTATTCAAAAAATAATAATTTTAATAAAAACACAAAAAGTAGAAAGCAGAGAGACAGTTCAGGAAGAAAAGTCAGAAAAGAAAAGCTGAAGACAAGAATTGGAGGTAAGACCTTTCACCTATAGACACAAATTATTAAACAAAACAATATATATAAATAAAATAAATAAGCATTCTCAGTAGTTGACTCAGCTAATGAAAATGCAGAGCTCACTTTGAATAGAGTGACAGTAGGAGAGAGCCCAACTGCCACTGAGACTGATACAAATCTATCGAACAGCAGTCTGACTGCAGAGCTGCCTTTTGAAATCCGATACCCTGAAGACATTCGCTCTACACAGGCTAAGAAGGACTACAAACAAGCTGTGATGAGAGCATCTCCTGAGACCCTCATCCTAGACTACACCGGTAAAGGAGAAAACAGGGTCAAGAACAATCTACTGTTCTACACCGCCTTTCACAAAACCCTGTGCCAGACATACCCCAATAACAACAAGAGGGGCATTAGCAGAGGCAGGCAGATCTCAGTGCTGGTAGAGAAAGACACAGACAGTGTGATGCTCACTTTTAATGTATACCACAATGGGACCATCATGGTGCAGGGCAGCGAGAGCAGCCTGGACCAATTATCTCTCGGCTTCCACACCTCAAAGCAGCAGACTGAGGTAGAGAAACAAGTGCCAGAGCCGGCCACCCTGCAGTCTGCCCCCAGCCACACGGAGCCAGACAGTGCCCAATCTCCCACAGACTGCCCTCCTGTCTACCCAAAACTCTCCAGCAACATTAAAACACTAAAGGAATGCCTATCAGTGCTGGAGCTGGAGTTTGCGCAGCTCCGGGATGAGATGCACAGACTAAAGATGCAGCACAAGGCTGAGATCCATGAGCTGAGAGCAGCAGTGAGAGACCTGGAGGAGCAGAGTCAAACCCTGAGGACGGAGCTGTGCAGAGCGAGGGAGGAGCTGACCAGGACACCCCAGCACAGCCAGCTAAGGAGCCTGCAGAGCCAGCTGGAGGAGCTAAGAGAGGAGCTACACATCACTGGAGCACAGAGACTACACTGCACTGACCCCACAACACCTCCAACCCCTGATACCTCCAACACTGACACACCCACTGATCCACCCACACTCCCCACCACTCCTGACACCCCCACTATCACCAGACCTGCCACTAATACACAAACCCCTGAAACGCCACTCCCCCAAAACACACCCGCTGCCCCCACCACTTCCGACGCAAACCCGGAGTGGCAGGTCAACACAGAGGTGGTCATTCTGAGCGACTCCAATGGGAAGTTCCTGGATGAGAGGTGCCTCTTCCCTGGGTGAAAAGTGAAAAAGCTTTGGTGCCCGACAGCACAGAGAGCCCTGGAGCTGCTCTCCAAGAGGAGGCTGTGCCAGGTCAAACACATCCTCATCCACACCGGCACTAACGACCTGAGTGCCCGCATGGGCGATGTGGCCTCAGCCCTGAGACAGGTGGCAACGAAAGCCACAGAGGAATTCCCAACTGCCAAAATCACCATCTCCACACTGCTGCCCCGCACAGACATGCCCCTGCACATCATCCAGGCCATCAACGCAGATGTGTCCCGAAGATGTGCCCTCCTCCCCAATGTACACCTGGCACACCACTGAGACATCCAGCCACATCACCTGTATGACCACGACCACCTCAACAAGACGGGTGTGAGGATCTTCGCAAAGGTCCTCAAGGACACAACCCTGTGCCGAAACCCCACACACCCCCACCTCGAGACCAGGAGCAAACCCCCCAGCCCCCGGCCACATCCCCAGCCACCGGCCCCACTCCAGCCCCAGCCCCTGAGACCCCGCGGCCCCACCCCCCATCCCCAGAGGGCCCGTCCAGCACAGCAGAGCGGACAGCCGGGGACCAGCACAGCCACACAGCCACGCAGCAGCGGCTTCCAGAGCCTGGAGGCCCAATGCCGCCCAGCTGGCCCAGATAAGGCAACTCCTCAGTGTCATCTGTACCACACTGCTGAGTTAACTGAGCCTCAACACACATATATATGGTTGTGGAGATGGAGAGTAAGAAAAAATGTAATTTAATTATTCTGATATTTTGATGCAAAGATTAAATCTGTGAGTGATAACGCTACCAATAATAATAATAGAATTCTATACATTATGTATATCCATATATAATTATTAATAGTAATATAATATCAGTTGTAGACCACAAATTAAACTTTCTTATGTAGAAGAGACAAGTATAATAAAATATATTAACATGTCCTTTAAAATAAGCAGTTGGAATATCCAGGGTTTACGCTCCTCAACTTTTGGAATGAAGAGCACAGACCCTGAACTGATCAACACTGTAAATAGTTCAGATGTTTTCATTCTTGTAGAGACTTGGTGCTGTGCAGATATGTCTACATCCTGTCCCAATGTATACAGGGAGCTGATTGTGCCCTCCTATAAAAAACCCAAAGTCAGGTGTGGCAGGGCCTCGGGGGGGATTATCGTGTGGTACAGGGAGGAGCTCCGAGCAGCCCTATGCCCAGTACAGAGAGGAGACACACACCTGCGGTTGAAAATCAGAAAAGACACCCTACAAAATAACACAGATATATACCTATGTGCAATTTATATGCCACCCGCAGACTCCCCCTACTATAATGAGGAAGGCTTTCAAGAGATTCAAAAAGAAATCTGCCACTTCCAGACCCTGGGCTCTGTACTGCTGTGTGGCGATCTCAATGCCAGGACTGGCAGAGAGATGGACTACATCAATGCAGAGGGGAACACACACCTGTTCTGAGACTCCCCGCTGTGCCACACACACACCTCCACACTGAGACACAGCCAGGACAGCGTGGTAAACAAGAGCGGGAAGCAGGTAGTGCGCCTATGTAAAAGCCTGGGTCTATATATCATCAATGGCAGGACCAGGGGGGACTCTCTGGGGAGATTCACATACTGCTCGGCTCTGGGCAGAAGTGTGGTGGACTACGCCATAAGTGACCTGGACCCACAAGCCATCAATGCGTTTATAGTCAGACAACAATCTCCACTATCAGACCACAGCCAAATAACACTTTACCTAAAAAGATCAGCGCAGCCACAAATCAGAGCCAAACTTCCCACAAAACTGGTCTCCCTGCCCCCCAGTTACAGATGGTCAGAGCCCAGCACAGAGAACTACACAAGAGCCCTGAATAGTGATGAGATTGAAAACATGTTAGACAGATATCAATCCTCACACTATCAAATAAACCAAAACGGAATAAACTCAGCCACCAAAACATTGAATGAAATATTTGAAAGACTGGCTTTAAAATGAAACATTAAAACAATTAAAAACCAAAATATAAAATCGTCTAAAAGAAAAAAAGAACAGTGGTGTGACCAGGAGTGTGAAACTTCTAGGAAACACCTGAGACATCTCTCCAACACTAAACACAGAGAGCCCGACAACCAGGCCAGCTACTGCCAGGCCCTGCGGCACTACAAGCAACTCTTCAGGAAGAAAAAAGACCACTATATGGGCAGAATAAATACCCCAAAAACAAAAAATGAAATACCAATTCAAAATGGAGAAATCTGGAAAACACACTTTGAAAAACTTTACCAAAATGTTGAAAACAATCCAAACCCAGAACAGGTTAAAATATTAAAAAACCTAAATAAATTGGAAGAAATCATTAAGAATAATCAAAATCCCTTAGATAACCCAATTACAAAATACAGGACCTAAAACATCAACTCAAAATCCTCAAACCCAGGAAAGCCAGCGGCCCCGACAGCATCAGCCCTGAGATGCTGAAGCACAGCAGCCCGCAGCTGCAGGAGGTTCTGCTCAAACGCTTTAACCTGGTGCTGAGAGCCGGGTGTTTCCCTGAGGTCTGGAATCAAGGATTGATCACCCCGATTTTTAAAAGTGGAGACAAATTAGACCCCAATAACTACCGGGGCATCTGTGTGAGCAGTAACCTGGGGAAGGTGTTCTGCAGTATCATCAACGCCCGGATACTGGCCTTCCTTACCGAGCACAGTGTCCTGAATAAGAGTCAGATTGGCTTCCTACCAATACACCGCACAACCGATCATATTTACACTCTACACTCCCTCATAAATAAATATACCCAAAACAATAAAGGAAAAATATTTGCCTGTTTTGTAGACTTTAGAAAGGCATTTGACTCAATCTGGCACAAAGGACTATTTTATAAACTTCTACAGAGTGGTGTAGGGGGTATAGTTTATGACATCATTAAATCAATGTATTCTGAAAACAAATGCGGAGTTCAAATTGGCAACTCAAGAACAGAGTTCTTCACTCAGAGGCGGGGAGTGAGACAGGGCTGCAGTCTGAGTCCAACACTGTTCAACATCTACATCATCGAGTTGGCCACAGTGTTGGAGCAGTCTGACGCCCCCGGCCTCACTCTCCACGACACAGAGATCAAGTTCCTGCTCTACGCAGACGACCTGGTGCTGCTGTCGCCCACAGAGCAGGGGCTTCAGCAGAACCTGGCTCTGCTAGAGCAGTACTGTCAGAAATGGGCCCTGGCAGTCAATCTGGACAAGACCAGAGTTATGGTTTTCCAGAAAAAAGCCCGATCTCAGGGAAACAGGTACTGCTTCACTCTGGGCAGCACTGTATTTGAGCACTGCACCAGATACAACTACCTTGGCCTGAGTTTAAGTGTGTCAGGGAGCTTCAGCCTGGATATAAACGCATTAAAAGACAAGGCACGACGGGCATTTTATGCCATAAAGACACGATTTGGGAAAACAACAATACCAATAACTATTTGGATTAAAATATTCAACTCCATCATCTAACCAATCCTGCTATATGGGAGCGAAGTGTGGGGTCCCCTCATGAACCTCAATAACAAAAATTGGGACAAAAGCCCCACGGAAATATTCCACCTAGAATTTATTAAAAACATCTTACACGTACACAGAAACGCCCCCAACATCGCCTGCAGAGCCGAATTAGGACTCTTCACTCTGCACAAGAAAGAGCAGCCAAGTTCTGGCTGCACCTAAACACAGCAGAGACCCAGTCCTAACAATACAAGGCTCCACTGAGCAACCACCTCTCCCCAGACAAGGACCCCCTTGGCCGGCTGGCTCTGAGGCTCACAGAGCCCGAACACACAATGACCAAAACAACAACAATTGGGAAAATTGACATGTACCTGAAAAGCAAATACACAAAAGAATGGAGACACGAATTAGAATTACAAAACAAATTAGAATGCTACCGGGCCCAGAATAGAAACATTACATTGGCTGAATACTTAAAAATCCAAAATATAAAAGAGAGACAAAATCTAACTAAATACAGGCTCACTGACCACAGCCTCGCCATTGAAAAAGGCCGCAACAGAAAATTCTGGGTTGCCAGAGAAGAGCGGCTGTGCAGCCAGTGTGACCTAGGGGAGGTCGAAACAGAGGCGCATTTCCTGCTGTCCTGCCCTAAATACACAAAAATCAGGGAGACATACTTTAAAATATTCAAAATGCAAATCCCTGAGTTCAACATGATCCCCGATTGCTGCAAACTCCCCGTCCTGCTGGGAGAGGAGGAGCGCACTGCCATCTTAGCAGCACAATATGTATCCACCTGCCACAGCCTGCGAGATAGTGTGTAGACACCAGCCTGTGGGACTCCATTTGCAAAACAAAATAAAAACAGTGATTTTTCTGATGTCATGACACAAATTTTGATACAAACAACAAATATGGTTTATATTCTACGTAATTTTATTTCAATGTGTATGATATTTGTTCCACTGAATCTTGTATTGCAATGTTTTGTCTTGTTTGATAGAACATTTGTATCTGCTTTGGCAATATTGTGATAGATCATGCCATTAAAGCACCTTTGAATTGAATTGAAATGAATTGACAGACAGACAGACAGACACACACACACACACACACACACACACACAAACACAGAGCCAGCCAGCCCGCCAGCCAGCCAGCTCAGCGATGACATCACGAGCCTCTCTCAGCTGACTGCTATGACATCACAGAGCACGTACATTCCGTTGCTTGCCGTCTGTCAACCACTCAGTCACTGCCAGCCAGAGTGGCTGGCTGGCTGGATGGGGGGGCTGTTTGCTGCTTCTGCGTACCTTAGCAAGCTTATTTGGTTGACCGGCCTTCCTACTCCTCTGCCCACATGCCCACCTATGCCCGATCTGCTGTTCACCTGGATCACAGCTCCGCCCCAACAAGGCAGATCCTCCCAAAAATGGTACAAACTGATTCACGTTCCCCTCCACGGAAAACTTTAGCCCAAAATAAGGGACACATTCTGTAACAACATAATGGATGCCCACCCAACCTGTGACAAAACTGAGAAAAAAGAAAAACGCTCAGTCCTCCTGGGGGAGGGACACACAGCCACCCTGGCTGCCCAATATGTCAGCGCCTACCACAGCCTGAGGGACACAGTGACACATGAGCACCGGCTGTAATTATAATGTAAATACTCGTTTGTAATGCATGTCATTGTATTTCAAAAAAGGAATCTGGAAATAGTAAACCTATTTTCTTTATTTGTATGTATTAAAGATCACCTTTTATTACATTTTCTTTTTCTGTACTTCATTACATCTTATTGTGATTCATAATTCTATTATTTATTTTCTGTATGTATGTATGTTTGTATGTATGTATGTATGTATGTATGTATGTATGTATATATGGAAGGAAAGTTAGAAATTCTTTTCTCACACCTGTTTTTCTCTCTTGCATACTCCAGAAAGATAAGGTCAAGCTAGAAGGTCAGGAGGCCATAAGGTAGTTTGATTTCACTTTGTTATTTTAACGATGAGAACCTTGGAGACAATGTCAAACGGTATGACCTACGTGCCTGTTCCCTAAAACCATGTGTAGACCTATGAACTCTGTTCTATAATGATATATGTTCTGCTTAGTTAGCCTTTAAGATAACATAGTAATGACTTTCTAGCATGTATGAATGTATGTATGTATATATAAATATATATATATACGTATATATATATATATATATATATATATACATATATATATATATGTATATATACATATATACGTATATATATATGTATATATATATATATATATATATATATATATACCCAAAACAATAAAGGAAAAATATTTGCCTGTTTTGTAGACTTTAGAAAGGCATTTGACTCAATCTGGCACAAAGGACTATTTTATAAACTTCTACAGAGTGGTGTAGGGGGTCAAGTTTATGACATCATTAAATCAATGTTTTCTGAAAACAAATGCAGAGTTCAAATTGGCAACTCAAGAACAGAGTTCTTCACTCAGGGGCGGGGAGTGAGACAGGGCTGCAACATCTACATCAATGAGTTGGCCACAGTGTTGGAGCAGTCTGACGCCCACGGCCTAACTCTCCATGACACAGAGATCAAGTTCCTGCTCTACGCAGACGACCTGGTGCTGCTGTCGCCCACAGAGCAGGGGCTTTAGCAGAACCTGGCGCTACTAGAGCAGTACTGTCAGAAATGGGCCCTGGCAGTCAATCTGGACAAGACCAGAGTTATGGTTTTCCAGAAAAAAGCCCGATCTGTTATATATATATGTATGTGTAGAACCGTATGGGAAATAAGTGGAGAAGTCGTGGAGATAAAGCAAATAGAACTTTAATCGAGCCGCTCGGAAGCTCCACGTCAGAAATAATTCCTTCAGTGAGACTTAATGTTTACAAACATGAGTACAACTTTATAGGAAAATGACGTAACATCTTATGGCCGTTCATCCAATCAGAAGATACATGTCCGGGTCCGTTTTATGATCTGTTCTCCCCTGAAGAGGTGATGGATCCAAAGCAGATGTCCGTCTTTGATGTGCACTAGGAAGATGCGATCCCACGGTCGTCATTTACCTAATGTCAATCGCTCGTTAACAGAAACAATTCCTGCCTATCTGGAGAAACGATTAAGTCATAAACAAATTCTCAGCAGACAGCTGTAGGCTATTTCGGCACTGTGTGATCTTTCATTACTGACAGGAGTTTCTAACAAATCGACCTTGTTGACCCTTTACTTGTCCTGCTAAATCGAATCTGCTCAGTCTGTATACAAAACTACTTCTAATGCTAGTATTAATATAAAACATTATATAATAATCACAACACACTTTCTTCAACTTCCTATACAGAGTCTTCAGTCGCTCAGAGATCTCTCTACCTCCTGCAGTCGGCTGCCATACGAATCGACTGTGCCCTGAAGAGTAGCAATAGACTCTCGCGTCTCAGATTGAAACGATTTAATGGAGCTCTGTATTTTGCTCACCGCTGCGACAAGAAAGGCCAGGTCTCCGCCACTCTCTGGTGAGGGATTGCCACCCCCTGTCAGGCCTGAATCTAACTCGGGTTGAGTTGCCTCTGTCGCTGGCCCCTTCTTGCTCTTTTGTTTAGACATGTTTTTAAAACAATAATACACTTATAATATACTGCAGCTTATTGCTTAAAATAAATAAAAGAAAATAACCTGTTTGCTGGAAAAAAAAATCTAAATATCGCAGGAGCTCTCTTCACACGTCTACACCGAAACCATGCTCAACAGCGCCCCATCTAGTCTAGTAATTTAAACGTCAGGAATGAGAAGTCCCATCTGTCCCATCATTTCTGGCAATGACATTCAGTGCTTCTATGTTTTTATATTTTGCAGGATTGGAACATCACCAAACAAAAATTCCAGCAAAGAGGTTTGGTGATTTGCGGAGGGCAGGTCCGTATCTTGATTCCAGACAGCTGCGATGTGTAAGACTGCTCTCTGTGCTTAAGGCAGATGTGCACAACAGAGCATGTTGGCCACTCTGGGCCTCTGGACGTCTGTGTGAGGTCCTGACTGTCCTGATTCTCTCCTCCTCATCTGCAGGAGCCAGGATCCCTTACTCTGGACATCCTAGTGGGGGACAAGCCAGCCTGAACACCTCCTTAGACATGGGTCAATTCTGTCCTAAAATTACACTCTTCAAGTTGAGTGATACCAGGAAATCCATCCCAGGTGACCTTCGAAGTTACAGTGCTTTTCCTGTGAGGGAAAGCAAAAACTCAGGATGAGTCTCTTTTTTTTAACATGTGTCATGCTGACAGATTCAGAGGAAACAGCTGTCACACAATCCTGGTCCTGGGAGGCTGTCTTGGGTTTCATCCAGTCATTCTCAATCCCCTGGTAAGGGGCAGTGTTGTTTAGTTATGGGTTTTCGGATAGTTACACAAATAGTTAACGATTTTTGATCCTAGTTGTATTTAGTTATAGTTATTGGATTTAAGTTAGTTATCTCGTTCTTTCTTGGTTTCTTAATAATTTTTCCGTCTTCTCGTTTCTGACCACTTTTTTAAACGCGTCTCCTCCTTCAGTTTTTCAAACATCACGATAAACACTTTTTGTACAATATCTGAGAATGTATGCTATTGCTCCAGGTCCAGATCCTCTTGAGGCCCCCAAGGACCCTAACATTTTTTACATCTAATAACTGCTGATAGCTTACTTTTAGCACCATACTTACAATTTAACACTAATAGTAAACCATAGATTATCTTTCTGAATATATATCTATCCTTTGACCCACTGAGAGCCAAGTACTGCATGCTGTTTATGTTAGAACTTGTTTTCAGATGTTGAACATCTCATTTCTCCTTCCAGCATGCATTTAAGAGTAATATGAATGGAACATAGATAGAAAAGTGTGTATGAAGCTTCCAAAAATGCTATCTAGCTTGCTATCGGAGCTAAGGATCATGGGATACTGTAAAAAAATTTTTTTTGACATTTGACAGCCTATAACGCTTTACGGGTGGCAGATATAATGTTTGTCACTATAGAACACATATATGTAACCAGATGGGCTCTTTCCAAGCATGACCTTTGAAGAACCCAGTCTGGATGCATAGATGGTACATTTATTTATTTAACATGCCAGGCCTGAAAGGGGCCCAGCATGGAAGCACTCTACCTCAGCAGAGACTTATTGAACAGCACAAGTGGTCAGCCTTATATACATTGCAGGACATGTGGGTCTGTGGCCGGAGTCTGTCACTGGGGGTTTGCCAGAGTGTTATCTTGAGGTCAGATTTCTGACCCTTGTAATGTTCATGGTAGTCTTCCTTGGTAGAGGTGTGGGATTCAAAGAACAGATGTCTTCCTTTGATATACTAGGAAAGGTCCGATCCCACGGATCTTATTTAACAACTGTCAATCGTTCATTAACAAAAACAGTTCCTGCCTATCTGGAGAAAAGATTAAGTCCACAGACTTTTAACAAACATCTGTGGGCCCTCTCTCTCTGCAGTTTGATCTTTTCTATTATTGACAGGAATGTCTAGAGGGTATGCCCTGAACAACTTACAAAATGGTTGTTGCTACCATAATACATTTACTTTGCTTGTCTGCATATTATTATTAATATAAAACATAATACAGTTTATATAAAATATTAATAACGGCTCTTCAACCTTCAACTTCACCTCCGACCTTTCCTTTCAGGTCAAAGGTGATTTTTTGATTTTTGGCTTACAGCTTTCAAAAGTCATCACAGTCATCATACATGTCATAAAGTGCCAAATATGTTCTTCTGAATAAATGCTTGAACTTTGACCCTTCCTTTAGGCTGATGATTGCTACAGAACTCAGATAGTAACTCATATGAGGTCTGTTCACAAATGTCCTCCACTGTGACCATTGACCTCTACTTAAGATCAAAGTGAGAACTAACTCATAACTCCTTTCATAGTGCACTTAGGCTCATACTTACAATGGAGCACATATAGGAACCCATGTATGTACCTGAAAATGCCCTTTCTGATGACCTTTGACCTTCCTGTCAGCTCAAATTCAAAGTCCTCTCATAAATCCTTCCAGAAAAAAGCTATAAAGCTGCTTTGAAGCTACAATTATTTAAAAGGCATTTAACATGCTGAACTGCTTACATTCATTAGATACTATTTGAATTGGTCTTAAAACATCCTTTTTCTAATTTGTAGCAGTTCCTGTCCCCCTGTACATCTATTGAGCTTCTGCTCACAATTTCTTACCGGTGGCTTCACAAACACAGTTTAGTACTTGTCTCTGACTATCAGATTTTATATGAGGTAGAGAACTCCGAGACTAGTGCTAACCGAGGTCGGTGAAACTGAGTTTACATCTCTGGCCAGTGATCATCACACTATTTCTGCAAGTCCTGTAGTCTGAACTACATATGTAGCCTGCTTGTATCTGAAACGTTGTTGTACTTGAAATAACTCCACATTATAACACATATTTCACTCCCCACGTACTTCTTTGTACCGAGATTATTTTAAACAGGATTGACCCACCAGCAGCTGGTGCTGTGAAGACAGTCCTCCCTCCACACTCTGATCTACAGTGCACCACCATTCAATATAGTATAGATATAGATATCCATTTTCATTTTATTTTGTAGATTAGACAGAGAAGGGAAAGAAATGTAATGATTGTATGTTGATGCTTTCATCTTCACCAGAGAAGGACTGGTGCTTCTATTTCTAGTGCTTTCACAAAAGGCCCTCTCTTCCTGGCCTGCTCTGCTCAGGCCTGACCGACGCGTGACAGGACACTTTCGCTGGAGTTCGCTTCACGTCGGTTGTACATCTTGATCATGAGCTTCTGCTGCACCTTGATCTGCTCACGGTGCACCTCCTGCTCTGCATCCTTGTGGACCTGGTCGATTGTCTTAGGACCCTGGTCACCCCTCCTGGGCACCCAGTTATCCTGAAGAAGAGGAGAAAGAGTCAGTGACCATGGTAGAGAGAGAGAACGAGAGGCAGACAGGGATTGGGGGGCTGGGAAGCTGAAAGCAAGGAAGGTTTCTATTCTCCCAACACTCATGACTTACTCTTCTCAGGTCCAAGACGTCCTGCAGCATGAAGCGGATTCAAGAGGAGGTCTTCCTTTCTTTGATGATCTGCTCCATCTGGCTGAAGTACTGGTCCATGCGGGGCTGGTGAAAAGGTCGATTAGAAAACTGAGCAGACAGCAGGTACAAAAGTAACTTTATACCACCAAGTGAAGCAGCATTCCTTCAAGAAGGCGTCTGCAGATGCTCAGAAACACTTATTCAGACCACTGTCAATAGGCCTCATCACGTTGCTGGATGTTTAGCCAGGGCTCAGTCTGGCACGACGGCCGGAACTGCCTTACCTTGGCGGTTTCCAAGTCCAGGTCTTTGCCGATAGTGGAGAGGAGTAGGCACAGGCACTCCAGGGACTCTTCGTGGTTCTTCAACAGCTTGACGATGCAATTGTGCATGGTGGTCTTTATCAGCATCTTCACCTTGAACAGCTCCCCAATGAACCTGATGTTGCCTAGTGAGCGCTGCTGGGCCTTGCACTTGGCCTCCTGCAGCTCGTCACGTAGACGCTGCCACTCCTCACCCTGCGCACACACGGCACTTAATTACATACTATCATAACAGAGGCATGATTCTACAAGCATTTTCAAGCACTGGAAATCAGTTTTTTTTTTTCAGACTTTTTCCAGACATCCAGACTAGCGTACAAACCCTGTTTATATTTAAAATAAATACTTGGGTTGTCAGTCGATTCAAATTACAATAAGTGTTACAGTCTTTAAGTGGTTGTGCCACACAGTTATACTTTAATAAATACTAGTCATTGATAATACAGTAGAACAATGCTGAATGGGAAAGGAGAAAAATATATAAATGAATATTAAATAAAAAACACTAAATCATTATAATTAACACTATACAAGCGCAGGGCTGCTCAGTTTGACTGATTTAATGTTAATTACTCTGGGTTCCTGAATACTCTGTGCAGACCCGTTCTTTACTTTTACTAAATATATGTATCAAATATGCCTAAGAAGCGTTTTAGCTGTCACGATCTCTACCTCACCTACAGTCTACAGTCTTTCATGTGCTTGAAAAACACACGCATTGTATAGCATTACAGGTGTAGTCAGATTGAGTGATTAAACACTTGTTTCTTTAGTTTTGATTGTGCTGTGGACGCCTTCAGAAAACAAAGTGCTTTGATCTTATTTATACCAATCATTTGAATGTTTTATGTTCATATTTAAATGTAAATACTACTTATGCTAGTTTTATTTGATTGTTTGCCTTTCATTATACCACAGCATTTAAAGAGCTATCGGCTGTTGTAGGTGGTTCAAAAACTCTGTGATTCTACTGTTAACCGTATATCACTATTATGACATTTTTGTTTTTTAAATCAGCTCGATTAAATAGAAAAAATGTTGATCGTCAATTCAATTAGTTGATTCATAGACCCGATTAATTGATTAATCGAGGCAGCCCTAAAAATACGTTCAAATGTTCCTACCACCAAGGATGCATCCAGCAACTTCTGCTTCTTCTCCAAGACCTCGTCTCCATCCTCCTCCGTCTCAAACTCCTTCTGGCAGCGGTTCAAAAGCAGAGAGCGGAAAGGCACCGTCTCTCCCGGCTTGTCAACGGCTGGGACTTTGAGCTACAGAAAGGGGAGCAGGAACAACATAAACCCTAAGCAAGATGGTGTGCTAGGCTGGCTTCCAGCTTTAATAGGTATCGGAGTGAAAACTCTTGATATGCGCATCACAAGACAGGCATCTGCTAGTCCATTCAAAACTGAACTCCCACAAATTACAATTCCAGAGCTAAACAAATCTGATCCATGTATTATTATTATTATTATTATTATTATTATTATTATTATTATTATTATTATTATTATTATTATTATTTATTTCCTAGCAGATGTCCTTGTCCAATATAAGAGCAATACAAAGTGCAATAATACAGAGCAGTTCAAGTCGTAATACATTTTACAAGTTCAAATTTACACAAATAGCATCTTCACAATCCTCTACCATTCCCTCCCTCCCTCTTTCACTTCACTCTCCCCGTCACCCTCCTTCTCTCACCCTCAGAAGGCACTGGCACATATTGGCGTATGAGGCGGAGAAGTTGGGTTCGGAGACGGCCTTCTCGAAGATGAGCTCCATGACACCCTGGAGTCGCTGCTCCGTGTCGATGGTCAGCTCGTTCACTTGACGCATCCACGGCTGGAACATCTGTGGGGTCAGCTTGTTCAGAATACCACTCACCCTGCGGAAGAGCTCCTGTTGAAGGGGAAAGGGGGGAGGAGGGAAGGAAGGAAAAAGAGTTAGTTCTGCAAACCTCGGCCAAGTCCGTGTTTTTATTTGTTCTGGAGAGGTGGGTGCATGTGAGCGTACTCAGCCCCTCAGTTCATCTTCTCCATCAGTAGAGGTCAGTGGCCCAGACACCAATGCACTACAAATAGATCATCAGTGGGGCTCCAATTTTACCCACAATCCCCTTTACTAGACTAGCAAATTATTATTCCCACCCCCCCAAACATGAACCGTGTCCTCTGCTCCTACATACCTGGGTCTTAATGACCTCGGGGTCATCACCCACTGTGGGAGCCTTCTTAATTGTAGGCAGGTAACACACATACAGTCATCTAAATAACAATCGCAATTAGACAGCAGTTGACAAAAAGTACAAATGAGACAAATGTCCAAGATCAGCATTAAACAGATCCATCAGAACAATGCAGGTAACCATCTCAATCAGAAGGATTTATATATAAAAACATGAAAATAAAACTCTAGGGTCTCCTAGACAAGCAGGGGGCTGCATACCTTAGCCAGGACCACATCGCTAATGCGGAGTTTCTGCAGCCTGTCACAGATGAACTCTAAGTCCAGCAGGAACTGACGCTCATTTTTCTCCTTCTCATCAGGGACATAATTACACCTGCAACATAATTTGAAAGCAACAACATTTCCACAGGAGTCTTGGTTGTGCCGAGGATTACGAAATAATGAAAGCAATACATTTTAGACGTCGGCTCAAAATCCCTACCATTCGGCGTTGAAATGACCCAGGTTTATTTTGTATTTATACCATATCCAGTTCACCATATTCACATCCTCTCATACAGTAATCAATAAACGAGAATAATGGTTCAATTTGTAGCTACACACCTATGCTTAGGAGCAATTCACACGATCTTGTACTGGTGAAGAACATTATTATTCACAATATGTCATTTAAAAAAATGTAGGCTATACATACCCTGCTGCAATGAAAAGAAAAAGATAGATTAATGAAACGGCCTACCTGAATCTTGCGGAGTCTTCAAGACAAAACTTGAAGTTTGCAATCGCTGCCATGCTTTTGAATTCAATACAACCAAAAGGCTCTCGGGAACACTGAAATTACTCAGAGGTAAAATCAATCAACCGTACGACTCCGTCTCCAAACACACTATCAGCTCTAATTAGGCAATATCCACAGAGCAAACAGAATCGAATTCCAGCAACTGTTACGTATGCAACTGACAACAACTGACGTCATACCCAACACATATCAGAACAACATAATACAGTTCAGAAACGAGAGGCCACTCGACCCATCAGCTCGTTTGGTGTCCATTAATAACTAAATGATCCAAGGATCACATCCAGTCTATTTCTGAATGTTCCCAAATTGTGGCTTCAACCACATCGCTGGGGAGTCTGTTCCAGATTGTAATAACTCTCTGTGTGAACAAGTGTCTCCTGTTTTCTGTCTTGAATGGCTTGAAGCCCAATTTCCATTTGTGTCCAAACACACTGAATCGAGTCACTCAATCGGTTCGCATCGCCCCACAAAAGAATCAGTCCCTCAGCCAGGCTCACACTGCGCACTTTTACAACCCGACCCGAGTCTGAGAGGCGGGCAGCGTGGCTTTCCCTGGATGCTGTCTTTTGCTGGTGAAGAGTCGCACTACTGATCATTAAGGATCAACATTTGATCTGCATGGCTTATCACATCAGCGCCAACACAACAAGCAACGAGCAGCACAAGTGTCCCTCAGTCCAAGTCCACAACACACACGAGTGGCCTGTAACTCCCGATCAACAGCAGAGCTAGTAGGCTGGCACCCCCTCCTGTAAAATGAGCGGAACAACCCTATTCATCAATACAAGGCTGTAAGTCTAGAGAGAGGGCCTACCTTACATGTGTTTTCCTCTGGATTTTCAGGAAGCCAAGTCTTTGATGATGTCACCAAAACCCAGGTGGTGCTTTAAGGGCTTCAGAGTGAGCGCTCAGTCTGTCAGCCCCACTGTAGAGGCGCCCTGTTCTGCACAGGCCGGGTTACACACAGAGCGACCTGCACAGCCACGCAACTGGGAAAGTGACATATATGCGCAATGCAATGTCCACCTTCGGGCCACAGATTGCAGCTTCTTTCACGCAGTGACTGAAGCAAGGCGCTTGCAGTTTTGATATATCCCTTGAAATGAGACATTGCGTCTGTGAAATCCTCTTAGATCAGCGCAGTGTTTCCTCTGAAGCAACAGCACAGGATCGGGGTTCTTGAGATGAGAGCTGATGTCCGTCCTGTTTCCAAACTTCGCTATTACTTTCCCCCGCTTTGTCTTTACAGTAATTGAACCCGTGAAAGGCTCTCTGGATTGTCAGTCTGCTTAGTCCCACCTTCAAGCAGAGAAACCAACTCTGATAGGACAGAACTGCGCCGGTAATCCCATGCATTAAATAGGGCCTGATTGTAGCGCCGTCTCCTGGTCAAGGGTGGACAGTGGTCAGCAGGCACCAACACCAGCCTAGGCACCCACACCGGGCCGCAGACCTCTGCAGGGCCCCAGGGTCCAAAGCAGGGGCCCACACTTCCCCACATCACCCCCTCCACACTCTGTGATCTGGTATATCTACCGCACAGTGCACAATTCATTGAATTGCTGGTAAATTAAATACATTGTGAGCATAAGCGACATATATGTGAACCTTTTCTTGTCCCAAGAGTAGCACTGTTATCATTTCCGTTGCACAGAGCACAAGCATTTCCAAATCTTTTTCAAATATTTAACATAACAACATAAGAAAGTTTACAAACGAGAGGAGGTCATTTGCCACATCGTGCTCGTTTGGTGTCCATTAATAACTAAGTGATCCAAGGATCCTATCCAGTCTGATTTTAATTGTTCCCAAATTTTCAGCTTCAACCACATCACTGGGGAGTAGTGTTTCCAGCCCGGGGACCCGTGGTACCGAAAACCCGGGCAACCCGGACGATTTGTCAATCTCACAAGCCCGGGTTTGGCATGGGTATAAAACCGGGGCTGAGAAACAAACCAACAAAAATCATACTTGCGTGCACAGAGCCTCAGTGAGCTCTTGTGTTTTTTCATTCGGTGAGAAGATTGATGTTCATTCCGTAACCTACAATATAATTGAGCACTGTTGCAAAATACGAGGAGTTCAAAAAAAATGTTCTGATCCAAGCTCGGTTTGGTTCTACTTCCTACAAATGCAAAAAGTATGCAAACAACGTATTGCAAACAGCTGGGGGCTCTACAAGGTCACTTCAGTTCATACAAATGATCAATACATAATAACTCTGTGAATGAACTGAGTTCGTGTTTAATTTTAGCTTCACATAAAATACAGACACAAAAATGACATGTATTATTTTACTTATTTAGAATAACATTGATGATATGGCCAGGTTGTAGTTTAATGATTAAAATAAGGGGGAAAACTAAGATCCGAGGAGTTCAAGCATACGTTTGATGTGTCTAACAGTGTGTTTTTTATTTATTTAATTTTGTTTCCATTTTGATTATTTATTCAATTTATATGCCTATGAGATAATCTGGCTTCAATCACAGATGCCCCGGGGACCCAGGGTTTATGAAATTTAAACTCCAAAAACCCTGGCCTGGAATTTTCCCCCGATTTTGGAAACCCTACTGGGGAGTTTGTTCCAGATTGTGACAACTCTATGTGTGAAGAAGTGTCTCCTGTTTTCCGTCTTGAATGCTTTGAAGCCCAATTTCTTTTTGTGTCTCTGCTGATCTGGAAAAGCTCCTCTGGTTTGATGTGGTCGATGCCTTTCATGATTTTGAAGACTTGAATCAAGTCCCCATGTAGTCTCCTCTGTTCCAGGGTGAAAAGGTTCAGTTCCTCAGTCTCTCAGTAGGACATCTCAGTAGGACATCAGCTCTAACTAGTGCATCGTACAGTCTGAACATCACTGCCCTTGATTTAAAAGCAATGGCCCTAACACTGATCCCTGTGGATCTCCACTAACAACCTCACTCCAGATAGAAGCAACTCCTCTAATCGACACCCTCTGTTTCCTCTACATCAACCAGTTCATAATCTACTACTTACATTACCCTGAATGCCTACAGCTTCCAATTTGAGGATCAGTCTTTGGTGTGGAACCTTATCAGAAGCTTTTTGAAAATGTACGTATATCATATCATGTGTTTTCACATGATCTACAGCTGCAGTTGCATGTTCAAAAAACTCTAATACATTTGTAAGACATGATCTGCCTCGTCTAAACCCATGTTGACTATCTCCAAGAATATGGTTTTCATTAAAATGCTCCTCTATTTCTGTCTAATCATTTTTTCCAACATTTTACAAGTAATGCAGGTGAGACTGATTGGTCTGTAATTTCCTGGCTCAGTTTTGTCCCCTTTCTTGTGGATTGGTATGACATTTGCTATCTTCCAGTCAGTTGGCACATCCCCTGTTCTAAGTGTCTTTTGGAATATTTGAGTTAGCGGCCTGTAAATAATTTCCCACATTTCTTTAAGTACTGTTGGAAATATACCATCTGGCCTAGGTGATTTGTTTGTTTTTAATTCTGCTAGTCCCTGTAGTACCTCCACCTCATTTTTCCTGATCTCTCTTAGGGTTTGACTGGACTGGTTATTATCCTGTGGCATGTTATCTGTTTTTTCTTTTGTAAAAACCTCTAAAATACTCATTTAGAACATTTACCATATCTTGTTCATTTTCCAAAATACTTCAATTTTTGCCCTCTATCTGTTTCACTTCATCCTTTATTGACCTCTTGCTGTTGTAGTATTGAAAAAAGCTCTTTGCATTAGTTATAGAGCTATGTTTCTTTCTATTTCCCTCTTTGCTTTCCTGATCCCTTTCTTAAGATCTATTTGCAGTTCAACATATTCTTTGTATTTTGTTTAGTCTCTATCCCTTTTGTATGCGCTATACCACATTTTCTCTCTCTTCAAATTTTTTTGCATACTTCCATTAAACCATTTTGGCCAATGTTTTTTGGTCCTCA